>NW_025963548.1:7805572-7987967 GCF_910591885.1 Bombus terrestris
TTATAACGTATAACGTTATACTGCATCACTATAGCACGTATAACGTTATATCGCATTACTGAATGACGTATAACGTTATATAGCTTCTCTTTATGACGTATAACGTTATGAACTATTACGTTATAACGTATAACGTTGTATTGCATCACTATATGACGTATAACGCCATATTGCATGACTATAGGACGTATAACGTTATATTGCATCACTACATGACGTATAACGTTATATTGCATCACTATAGGACGTATTACGTTATATACTATTACGTTATAACGTATAACGTTATACTGCATCACAATAGCACGTATAACGTTATATCGCATTACTGAATGACGTATAACGTTATATAGCTTCTCTTTATGACGTATAACGTTATGAACTATTACGTTATAACGTATAACGTTATATTGCATCACTCTATGACGTATAACGTCATATTGCATGACTATAGGACGTATAACGTTATATTGCATCACTACATGACGTATAACGTTATATTGCATCACTATAGGACGTATTACGTTATATTGCATCACTATATGACGTATAACGATATATTGCATTACTAAATGACGTATAACGTTATATAGCTTCTCTTTATGACGTGTAACGTTATGAACTATTACGTTATAACGGATAACGTTATATTGCATTACTAAATGACGTATAACGTTATGTAGCTTCTCTTTATGACGTGTAACGTTATGAACTATTACGTTATAACGGATAACGTCATATTGCATGACTGCAGGACGTATAACGTTATATTGCATCACTATATGAAGTATAACGTCATATTGCATGACTACAGGACGTATAACGTTATATTGCATCACTATAGGATGTAATACGTTATGATATATTACGTTATTACGTATAACGTTTTATTGCATCACTATATGACGTAGAATGTTATACTGCATCACTATATGACGTATAACGTCATATTGCATGACTATAGGACGTATAACGTGATATTGCATCACTACATGACGTATAACGTTATATTGCATCACTATAGGACGTATTACGTTATATACTTTTACGTTATAACGTATAACGTCATACTGCATCACTATAGCACGTATAACGTTATATCGCATTACTGAATGACGTATAACGTTATATGGCTTCTCTTTATGACGTATAAAGTTATGAACTATTACGTTATAACGCATAACGTTATATTGCATCACTATATGACGTATAACGTCATATTGCATGACTATAGGACGTATAACGTTATATTGCATTACTAAATGACGTATAACGTTATGTAGCTTCTCTTTATGACGTGTAACGTTATGAACTATTACGTTATAACGGATAACGTTATATTGCATCACTATATGACGTATAACGTCATATTGCATGACTACAGGACGTATAACGTTATATTGCATCACTATAGGATGTAATACGTTATGATATATTACGTTATTACGTATAACGTTTTATTGCATGACTATATGACGTATAACGTCATATTGCATGACTATAGGACGTATAACGTTATATTGCTTCACTACATGACGTACAACTCTATATTGCATCACTATAGAACGTATTACGTTATATACTATTACGTTATAACGTATAACGTTATACTGCATCACTATAGCACGTATAACGTTATATCGCATTACTGAATGACGTATAACGTTATGTAGCTTCTCTTTATGACGTATAACGTTATGAACTATTACGTTATAACGTATAACGTTATATTGCATCACTATATGACGTATAACGTCATATTGCATGACTATAGGACGTATAACGTTATATTGCATCACTACATGACGTATAACGTTATATTGCATCACTATAGGACGTATTACGTTATATACTATTACGTTATAGCGTATAACGTTATACTGCATCACTATATGACATATAACGATATATTGCAATACTAAATGACGTATAACGTTATATAGCTTCTCTTTATGACGTGTAACGTTATGAACTATTACGTTATAACGTATAACGTTATATTGCATCACTATATGACGTATAGTGTTAAATTGCATCACTATAGGACGTATTACGCTACATACTATCACGTTATAACGTATAACGTTATATTGCATTACTAAATGACGTATAACGTTATATTGCACCACTATTGATCGTATAACGTTATATACTATTACGCTATAACGTATAACGTTGTATTGCATCACTATAGGACGTAAACGTTATATCGCATTACTGAATGACGTATAACGTTATATAGCTTCTCTTTATGACGTATAACATTATGAGCTATTCCGTTATAACGTATAACGCTATATTGCACGACTATATGACGTATAACGTCACATTGCATGACTATAGGACGTATAACGCTATATTGCATCACTACATGACGTATAACGTTATATTGCATCACTCTATGACGTATAACGTCATATTGCATGACTATAGGACGTATAACGTTATATTGCATCACTACATGACGTATAACGTTATATTGCATCACTATAGGACGTATTACGTTATATTGCATCACTTTATGACGTATAACGATATATTGCATTACTAAATGACGTATAACGTTATATAGCTTCTCTTTATGACGTGTAACGTTATGAACTATTACGTTATAACGGATAACGTTATATTGCATTACTAAATGACGTATAACGTTATGTAGCTTCTCTTTATGACGTGTAACGTTATGAACTATTACGTTATAACGGATAACGTTATATTGCATCACTATATGACGTATAACGTCATATTGCATGACTGCAGGACGTATAACGTTATATTGCATCACTATATGAAGTATAACGTCATATTGCATGACTACAGGACGTATAACGTTATATTGCATCACTATAGGATGTAATACGTTATGATATATTACGTTATTACGTATAACGTTTTATTGCATCACTATATGACGTAGAATGTTATACTGCATCACTATATGACGTATAACGTCATATTGCATGACTATAGGACGTATAACGTGATATTGCATCACTACATGACGTATAACGTTATATTGCATCACTATAGGACGTATTACGTTATATACTTTTACGTTATAACGTATAACGTCATACTGCATTACTATAGCACGTATAACGTTATATCGCATTACTGAATGACGTATAACGTTATATGGCTTCTCTTTATGACGTATAAAGTTATGAACTATTACGTTATAACGCATAACGTTATATTGCATCACTATATGACGTATAACGTCATGTTGCATGACTATAGGACGTATAACGTTATATTGCATTACTAAATGACGTATAACGTTATGTAGCTTCTCTTTATGACGTGTAACGTTATGAACTATTACGTTATAACGGATAACGTTATATTGCATCACTATATGACGTATAACGTCATATTGCATGACTACAGGACGTATAACGTTATACTGCATCACTATATGACATATAACGATATATTGCATTACTAAATGACGTATAACGTTATATAGCTTCTCTTTATGACGTGTAACGTTATGAACTATTACGTTATAACGTATAACTTTATATTGCATCACTATATGACGTATAACGTCATATTGCATGACTACAGGACGTATAAAGTTATATTGCATCACTATATGACGTATAACGTTATATTGCATCACTATACGTCGTAGACCGTTATATTGTATTACTAAATGACGTATAACGTTATATAGCTTCTCTTTATGACGTGTAACGTTATGAACTATTACGTTATAACGTATAACGTTATATTGCATCGCTATATGACGTATAACGTTAAATTGCATCACTATAGGACGTATTACGCTATATACTATCACGTTATAACGTATAACGTTATATTGCATTACTAAATGACGTATAACGTTATATTGCACCACTATTGATCGTATAACGTTATATACTATTACGCTATAACGTATAACGTTGTAGTGCATCACTATAGGACGTAAACGTTATATCGCATTACTGAATGACGTATAACGTTATATAGCTTCTCTTTATGACGTATAACGTTATGAGCTATTCCGTTATAACGTATAACGCTATATTGCATGACTATATGACGTATAACGTCATATTGCATGACTATAGGACGTATAACGCTATATTGCATCACTATATGACGTATAACGTTAAATTGCATCACTATAGGATGTATTACGCTATATACTATCACGTTATAACGTATAACGTTATATTGCATCACTATATGACGTATAACGATATATTGCATTAATAATGACGTATAACGTTATATAGCTCCTCTTTATGACGTGTAACGTTATGAACTATTACGTTATAACGGATAACGTTATATTGCATCACTATATGACGTATAACGTCATATTGCATGACTATAGGACGTATAACGTTATATTGCATCACTACATAACGTATAATGTTATATTGCATCACTATATGACGTATAACGATATATTGCATTACTAAATGACCTATAACGTTATATTGCATCACTATATGACGTATAACGTCATATTGTATGACTACAGGACGAATAACGTTATATTGCATTACTAAATGACGTATAACGTTATATTGCATCATTATATGACGTATAACGTTATATTGCATCACTATAGGACGTATAACGTTATATTGCATCACCATACGACGTATTACGTTATATACTATTACGTTATAACGTATAACGTTATACTGCATCACTATAGCACGTATAACGTTATATCGCATTACTGAATGACGTATAACGTTATATAGCTTCTCTTTATGACGTATAACGTTATGAACTATTACGTTATAACGTATAACGTTGTATTGCATCACTATATGACGTATAACGCCATATTGCATGACTATAGGACGTATAACGTTATATTGCATCACTACATGACGTATAACGTTATATTGCATCACTATAGGACGTATTACGTTATATACTATTACGTTATAACGTATAACGTTATACTGCATCACAATAGCACGTATAACGTTATATCGCATTACTGAATGACGTATAACGTTATATAGCTTCTCTTTATGACGTATAACGTTATGAACTATTACGTTATAACGTATAACGTTATATTGCATCACTCTATGACGTATAACGTCATATTGCATGACTATAGGACGTATAACGTTATATTGCATCACTACATGACGTATAACGTTATATTGCATCACTATAGGACGTATTACGTTATATTGCATCACTATATGACGTATAACGATATATTGCATTACTAAATGACGTATAACGTTATATAGCTTCTCTTTATGACGTGTAACGTTATGAACTATTACGTTATAACGGATAACGTTATATTGCATTACTAAATGACGTATAACGTTATGTAGCTTCTCTTTATGACGTGTAACGTTATGAACTATTACGTTATAACGGATAACGTTATATTGCATCACTATATGACGTATAACGTCATATTGCATGACTGCAGGACGTATAACGTTATATTGCATCACTATATGAAGTATAACGTCATATTGCATGACTACAGGACGTATAACGTTATATTGCATCACTATAGGATGTAATACGTTATGATATATTACGTTATTACGTATAACGTTTTATTGCATCACTATATGACGTAGAATGTTATACTGCATCACTATATGACGTATAACGTCATATTGCATGACTATAGGACGTATAACGTGATATTGCATCACTACATGACGTATAACGTTATATTGCATCACTATAGGACGTACTACGTTATATACTTTTACGTTATAACGTATAACGTCATACTGCATCACTATAGCACGTATAACGTTATATCGCATTACTGAATGACGTATAACGTTATGTAGCTTCTCTTTATGACGTGTAACGTTATGAACTATTACGTTATAACGGATAACGTTATATTGCATCACTATATGACGTATAACGTCATATTGCATGACTATAGGACGTATAACGTTATATTGCATTACTAAATGACGTATAACGTTATGTAGCTTCTCTTTATGACGTGTAACGTTATGAACTATTACGTTATAACGGATAACGTTATATTGCATCACTATATGACGTATAACGTCATATTGCATGACTACAGGACGTATAACGTTATATTGCATCACTATAGGATGTAATACGTTATGATATATTACGTTATTACGTATAACGTTTTATTGCATGACTATATGACGTATAACGTCATATTGCATGACTATAGGACGTATAACGTTATATTGCTTCACTACATGACGTACAACTCTATATTGCATCACTATAGAACGTATTACGTTATATACTATTACGTTATAACGTATAACGTTATACTGCATCACTATAGCACGTATAACGTTATATCGCATTACTGAATGACGTATAACGTTATGTAGCTTCTCTTTATGACGTATAACGTTATGAACTATTACGTTATAACGTATAACGTTATATTGCATCACTATATGACGTATAACGTCATATTGCATGACTATAGGACGTATAACGTTATATTGCATCACTACATGACGTATAACGTTATATTGCATCACTATAGGACGTATTACGTTATATACTATAACGTTATAGCGTATAACGTTATACTGCATCACTATATGACATATAACGATATATTGCAATACTAAATGACGTATAACGTTATATAGCTTCTCTTTATGACGTGTAACGTTATGAACTATTACGTTATAACGTATAACGTTATATTGCATTACTAAATGACGTATAACGTTATATTGCACCACTATTGATCGTATAACGTTATATACTATTACGCTATAACGTATAACGTTGTATTGCATCACTATAGGACGTAAACGTTATATCGCATTACTGAATGACGTATAACGTTATATAGCTTCTCTTTATGACGTATAACATTATGAGCTATTCCGTTATAACGTATAACGCTATATTGCACGACTATATGACGTATAACGTCACATTGCATGACTATAGGACGTATAACGCTATATTGCATCACTACATGACGTATAACGTTATATTGCATCACTATAGGACGTATTACGTTATATTGCATCACTATATGACGTATAACGTTGTATTGCATCACTATAGGACGTAAACGTTGTATCGCATTACTGAATGACGTATAACGTTATATAGCTTCTCTTTATGACGTGTAACGTTATGAACTATTACGTTATAACGGATAACGTTATATTGCATCACTATATGACGTATAACGTCATATTGCATGACTACAGGACGTATAACGTTATATTGCATCACTATAGGATGTAATACTTTATGATATATTACGTTATTACGTATAACGTTTTATTGCATGACTATATGACGTATAACGTCATATTGCATGACTATAGGACGTATAACGTTATATTGCTTCACTACATGCCGTATAACGCTATATTGCATCACTACAGGACGTATTACGTTATATACTATTACGTTATAACGTATAACGTTATACTGCATCACTATAGCACGTATAACGTTATATCGCATTACTGAATGACGTATAACGTTATATAGCTTCTCTTTATGACGTATAACGTTATGAACTATTACGTTATAACGTATAACGTTATATTGCATCACTATATGACGCATAACGTCATATTGCATGACTATAGGACGTATAACGTTATATTGCATCACTACATGACGTATAACGTTATATTGCATCACTATAGGACGTATTACGTTATATACTATTACGTTATAACGTATAACGCTATACTGCATCACTATGTGACATATAACGATATATTGCAATACTAAATGACGTATAACGTTATATAGCTTCTCTTTATGACGTGTAACGTTATGAACTATTACGTTATAACGTATAACGTTATATTGCATCACTATATGACGTATAACGTCATATTGCATGACTACAGGACGTATAAAGTTATATTTTATCACTATATGACGTATAACGTTATATTGCATCACTATATGTCGTAGAACGTTATATTGTACTACTAAATGACGTATAACGTTATATAGCTTCTCTTTATGACGTGTAACATTATGAACTATTACGTTATAACGTATAACGTTATATTGCATCACTATACGACGTATAACGTTAAATTGCATCACTATAGGACGTATTACGCTATATACTATCACGTTATAACGTATAACGTTATATTGCATTACTAAATGACGTATAACGTTATATTGCACCACTATTGATCGTATAACGTTATATACTATTACGCTATAACGTATAACGTTGTATTGCATCACTATAGGACGTGAACGTTATAT
Organism: Bombus terrestris; assembly: GCF_910591885.1. Classification (NCBI taxonomy): domain Eukaryota; kingdom Metazoa; phylum Arthropoda; class Insecta; order Hymenoptera; family Apidae; genus Bombus; species Bombus terrestris. Next base: position 7,813,808 of record NW_025963548.1, read on the forward strand.
CGCATTACTGAATGACGTATAACGTTATATAGCTTCTCTTTATGACGTATAACATTATGAGCTATTCCGTTATAACGTATAACGCTATATTGCACGACTATATGACGTATAACGTCACATTGCATGACTATAGGACGTATAACGCTATATTGCATCACTATATGACGTATAACGTTAAATTGCATCACTATAGGACGTATTACGCTATATACTATCACGTTATAACGTATAACGTTATATTGCATCACTATATGACGTATAACGATATATTGCATTACTAAATGACGTATAAAGTTATATAGCTTCTCTTTATGACGTGTAACGTTATGAACTATTACGTTATAACGGATAACGTTACATTGCATCACTATATGACGTATAACGTCATATTGCATGACTACAGGACGTATAACGTTATATTGCATCACTATAGGATGTAATACGTTATGATATATTACGTTATTACGTATAACGTTTTATTGCATGACTATATGACGTATAACGTCATATTGCATGACTATAGGACGTATAACGTTATATTGCTTCACTACATGACGTATAACGCTATATTGCATCACTATAGGACGTATAACGTTATATCGCATTACTGAATGACGTATAACGTTATATAGCTTCTCTTTATGACGTATAACGTTATGAACTATTACGTTATAACGTATAACGTAATATTGCATCACTATATGTCGTAGAACGTTATACTGTATTACTAAATGACGTATAACGGTATATAGCTTCTCTTTATGACGTGTAACGTTATGAACTATTACGTTATAACGTATAACGTTATATTGCATCACTATATGACGTATAACGTTAAATTGCATCACTATAGGACGTATTACGCTATATACTATCACGTTATAACGTACAACGTTATATTGCATTACTAAATGACGTATAACGTTATATTGCACCACTATTGATCGTATAACGTTATATACTATTACGCTATAACGTATAACGTTGTATTGCATCACTATAGGACGTAAACGTTATATCGCATTACTGAATGACGTATAACGTTATATAGCTTCTCTTTATGACGTATAACATTATGAGCTATTCCGTTATAACGTATAACGCTATATTGCACGACTATATGACGTATAGCGTCACATTGCATGACTATAGGACGTATAACGCTATATTGCATCACTACATGACGTATAACGTTATATTGCATCACCATAGGGCGTATTACGTTATATTGCATCACTATATGACGTATAACATTATATTGCATCACTATAGGACGTATAACGTTATATTGCATCACCATAGGACGTATTACGTTATATTGCATCACTATATGACGTATAACGTTATATCGCATTACTGAATGACGTATAACGTTATATAGCTTCTCTTTATGACGTGTAACGTTATGAACTATTACGTTATAACGGATAACGTTAAATTGCATCACTATATGACGTATAACGTCATATTGCATGACTACAGGACGTATAACGTTATATTGCATCACTATAGGATGTAATTCGTTATGATATATTACGTTATTACGTATAACGTTTTATTGCATCACTATATGACGTAGAATGTTATACTGCATCACTATATGTCGTAGAACGTTATATTGTATTACTAAATGACGTATAACGGTATATAGCTTCTCTTTATGACGTGTAACGTTATGAACTATTACGTTATAACGTATAACGTTATATTGCATCACTATATGACGTATAACGTTAAATTGCATCACTATAGGACGTATTACGCTATATACTATCACGTTATAACGTACAACGTTATATTGCATTACTAAATGACGTATAACGTTATATTGCACCACTATTGATCGTATAACGTTATATACTATTACGCTATAACGTATAACGTTGTATTGCATCACTATAGGACGTAAACGTTATATCGCATTACTGAATGACGTATAACGTTATATAGCTTCTCTTTATGACGTATAACATTATGAGCTATTCCGTTATAACGTATAACGCTATATTGCACGACTATATGACGTATAGCGTCACATTGCATGACTATAGGACGTATAACGCTATATTGCATCACTACATGACGTATAACGTTATATTGCATCACCATAGGGCGTATTACGTTATATTGCATCACTATATGACGTATAACGTTATGTTGCATCACTATAGGACGTATAACGTTATATTGCATCACCATAGGACGTATTACGTTATATTGCATCACTATATGACGTATAACGTTATATCGCATTACTGAATGACGTATAACGTTATATAGCTTCTCTTTATGACGTGTAACGTTATGAACTATTACGTTATAACGGATAACGTTAAATTGCATCACTATATGACGTATAACGTCATATTGCATGACTACAGGACGTATAACGTTATATTGCATCACTATAGGATGTAATTCGTTATGATATATTACGTTATTACGTATAACGTTTTATTGCATCACTATATGACGTAGAATGTTATACTGCATCACTATATGTCGTAGAACGTTATATTGTATTACTAAATGACGTATAACGGTATATAGCTTCTCTTTATGACGTGTAACGTTATGAACTATTACGTTATAACGTATAACGTTATATTGCATCACTATATGACGTATAACGTTAAATTGCATCACTATAGGACGTATTACGCTATATACTATCACGTTATAACGTACAACGTTATATTGCATTACTAAATGACGTATAACGTCATATTGCATGACTACAGGACGTATAACGTTATGTTGCATCACTATAGGATGTAATACGTTATGATATATTACGTTATTACGTATAACGTTTTATTGCATCACTATATGACGTAGAATGTTATACTGCATCACTATATGACGTATAACGTCATATTGCATGACTATAGGACGTATAACGTTATATTGCTTCACTACATGACGTATAACGCTATATTGCACCACTATAGGACGTATTACGTTACATACTATTACGTTATAACGTATAACGTTATACTGCATCACTATAGCACGTATAACGTTATATCGCATTACTGAATGACGTATAACGTTATATAGCTTCTCTTTATGACGTATAACGTTATGAACTATTACGTTATAACGTATAACGTAATATTGCATCACTATATGTCGTAGAACGTTATATTGTATTACTAAATGACGTATAACGGTATATAGCTTCTCTTTATGACGTGTAACGTTATGAACTATTACGTTATAACGCATAACGTTATATTGCATCACTATATGACGTATAACGTTAAATTGCATCACTATAGGACGTATTACGCTATATACTATCACGTTATAACGTATAACGTTATATTGCATCACTATATGACGTATAACGATATAATGCATTAATAATGACGTATAACGTTATATAGCTCCTCTTTATGACGTGTAACGTTATGAACTATTACGTTATAACGGATAACGTTATATTGCATCACTATATGACGTATAACGTCATATTGCATGACTATAGGACGTATAACATTATATTGCATCACCATAGGACGTATTACGTTATATACTATTACGGTATAACGTATAACGTCATACTGCATCACTATAGCACGTATAACGTTATATCGCATTACTGAATGACGTATAACGTTATATAGCTTCTCTTTATGACGTATAACGTTATGAACTATTACGTTATAACGCATAACGTTATATTGCATCACTATATGACGTATAACGTCATATTGCATGACTATAGGACGTATAACGATATATTGCATTACTAAATGACGTATAACGTTAAATTGCATCACTATAGGATGTATTACGCTATATACTATCACGTTATAACGTATAACGTTATACTGCATCACTATATGACATATAACGATATATTGCATTACTAAATGACGTATAACGTTATATAGCTTCTCTTTATGACGTGTAACGTTATGAACTATTACGTTATAACGTATAACTTTATATTGCATCACTATATGACGTATAACGTCATATTGCATGACTACAGGACGTATAAAGTTATATTGCATCACTATATGACGTATAACGTTATATTGCATCACTATACGTCGTAGACCGTTATATTGTATTACTAAATGACGTATAACGTTATATAGCTTCTCTTTATGACGTGTAACGTTATGAACTATTACGTTATAACGTATAACGTTATATTGCATCGCTATATGACGTATAACGTTAAATTGCATCACTATAGGACGTATTACGCTATATACTATCACGTTATAACGTATAACGTTATATTGCATTACTAAATGACGTATAACGTTATATTGCACCACTATTGATCGTATAACGTTATATACTATTACGCTATAACGTATAACGTTGTAGTGCATCACTATAGGACGTAAACGTTATATCGCATTACTGAATGACGTATAACGTTATATAGCTTCTCTTTATGACGTATAACGTTATGAGCTATTCCGTTATAACGTATAACGCTATATTGCATGACTATATGACGTATAACGTCATATTGCATGACTATAGGACGTATAACGCTATATTGCATCACTATATGACGTATAACGTTAAATTGCATCACTATAGGATGTATTACGCTATATACTATCACGTTATAACGTATAACGTTATATTGCATCACTATATGACGTATAACGATATATTGCATTAATAATGACGTATAACGTTATATAGCTTCTCTTTATGACGTATAACGTTATGAGCTATTCCGTTATAACGTATAACGCTATATTGCATGACTATATGACGTATAACGTCATATTGTATGACTACAGGACGAATAACGTTATATTGCATTACTAAATGACGTATAACGTTATATTGCATCATTATATGACGTATAACGTTATATACTATAACGTTATGAAGGAATATCGTTATACTGCATCACTATATGACGTATAACGTTATATTGCATCACTATATGACGTATAACGATATATTGCATTTCTAAATGACGTATAACGTTATATAGCTCCTCTTTATGACGTGTAACGTTATGAACTATTACGTTATAACGGATAACGTTATATTGCATCACTATATGACGTATAACGTCATATTGCATGACTATAGGACGTATAACGTTATATTGCATCACTACATAACGTATAATGTTATATTGCATCACTATATGACGTATAACGATATATTGCATTACTAAATGACGTATAACGTTATATTGCATCACTATATGACGTATAACGTCATATTGTATGACTACAGGACGAATAACGTTATATTGCATTACTAAATGACGTATAACGTTATATTGCATCATTATATGACGTATAACGTTATATTGCATCACTATATGTCGTAGAACGTTATATTGTATTACCAAATGACGTATAACGTTATATAGCTTCTCTTTATGACGTGTAATGTTATAAACTATTACGTTATAACGTATAACTTTATATTGCATCACTATATGACGTATAACGTTATACTGCATCACTATATGACGTATAATGTTATATTGCATTACTAAATGACGTATAACGTTATATTGCACCACTATTGATCGTATAACGTTATATACTATTACGCTATAACGTATAACGTTGTATTGCTTCACTATAGGACGTAAACGTTATATCGCATTACTGAATGACGTATAACGTTATATAGCTTCTCTCTATGAGCTATAACATTATGAGCTATTCCGTTATAACGTATAACGCTATATTGCACGACTATATGACGTATAACGTCACATTGCATGACTATAGGACGTATGACGCTATATTGCTTCACTATATGACGTATAACGTTAAATTGCATCACTATAGGACGTATTACGCTATATACTATCACACTATAACGTATAACGTTATATTGCATCACTATATGACGTATAACGGTATATTGCATTACTAAATGACGTATAACGTTATATAGCTTCTCTTTATGACGTGTAACGTTATGAGCTATTACGTTATAACGGATAACGTTATATTGCATCACTATATGACGTATAACGTCATATTGCATGACTACAGGACGTATAACGTTATATTGCACCACTATTGATCGTATAACGTTATATACTATTACGCTATAACGTATAACGTTGTAGTGCATCACTATAGGACGTAAAGGTTATATCGCATTACTGAATGACGTATAACGTTATATAGCTTCTCTTTATGACGTATAACGTTATGAGCTATTCCGTTATAACGTATAACGCTATATTGCATGACTATATGACGTATAACGTCATATTGCATGACTATAGGACGTATAACGCTATATTGCATCACTACATGACGTATAACGTTGAATTGCATCACTATAGGACGTATTACGCTATATACAATCACGTTATAACGTATAACGTTATATTGCATCACTATATGACGTATAACGATATATTGCATTACTAAATAACGTATAACGTTATATGGCTTCTCTTTATGACGTGTAACGTTATGAACCATTACGTTATAACGGATAACGTTATATTGCATCACTACATAACGTATAATGTTATATTGCATCACTATATGACGTATAACGATATATTGCATTACTAAATGACGTATAACGTTATATTGCATCACTATATGACGTATAACGTTATATACTATAACGTTATGAAGGAATATCGTTATACTGCATCACTATATGACGTATAACGTTATATTGCATGACTATAGGACGTATAACGTTATATTGCATCACTATATGACGTATAACGTCATATTGTATGACTACAGGACGAATAACGTTATATTGCATTACTAAATGACGTATAACGTTATATTGCATCATTATATGACGTATAACGTTATGTACTATAACGTTATGAAGGAATATCGTTATACTGTATCACTATATGACGTCTAACGTTATATTGCATCACTATAGGACGTATTACGTGGTATACTATTACGTTATAACGTATAACGTTATATTGAATCACTATATGACGTATAACGTTATATTGCATCACTATATGTCGTAGAACGTTATATTGTATTACTAAATGACGTATAACGTTATATAGCTTCTCTTTATGACGTGTAACGTTATGAACTATTACGTTATAACGTATAACGTTATATTGCATCACTATATGACGTATAACGTTATACTGCATCACTATATGACGTATAACGTTAAATTGCATCACTATAGGACGTATTACGCTATATACTATCACGTTATAACGTATAACGTTATATTGCATTACAAAATGACGTATAACGTTATATTGCACCACCATTGATCGTATAACGTTATATACTATTACGCTATAACGTATAACGTTGTAGTGCATCACTATAGGACGTAAAGGTTATATCGCATTACTGAATGACGTATAACGTTATATAGCTTCTCTTTATGGCGTATAACGTTATGAGCTATTCCGTTATAACGTATAACGCTATATTGCATGACTATATGACGTATAACGTCATATTGCATGTCTATAGGACGTATAACGCTATATTGCATCACTATATGACGTATAACGTTAAATTGCATCACTATTGGACGTATTACGCTATATACTACCACGTTATAACGTATAACGTTATATTGCATCACTATATGACGTATAACGATATATTGCATTACTAAATGACGTATAACGTTATATAGCTTCTCTTTATGACGTGTAACGTTATGAACTATTACGTTATAACGGATAACGTTATATTGCATCACTATATGACGTATAACGTCATATTGCATGACTATAGGACGTATAACGTTATATTGCATCACTACATAACGTATAATGTTATATTGCATCACTATATGACGTATAACGATATATTGCATTACTAAATGACGTATAACGTTATATTGCATCACTATATGACGTATAACGTTATATACTATAAAATTATGAAGGAATATCATTATACTGTATCACTATATGACGTCTAACGTTATATTGCATCACTATAGGACGTATTACGCTATATACTATCACGTTATAACGTATAACGTTATATTGCATTACAAAATGACGTATAACGTTATATTGCACCACCATTGATCGTATCACGTTATATACTATTACGCTATAACGTATAACGTTGTATTGCATCACTATAGGACGTAAACGTTATATCGCATTACTGAATGACGTATAACGTTATATAGCTTCTCTTTATGACGTATAACATTATGAGCTATTCCGTTATAACGTATAACGCTATATTGCACGACTATATGACGTATAGCGTCACATTGCATGACTATAGGACGTATAACGCTATATTGCATCACTACATGACGTATAACGTTATATTGCATCACCATAGGGCGTATTACGTTATATTGCATCACTATATGACGTATAACATTATATTGCATCACTATAGGACGTATAACGTTATATTGCATCACCATAGGACGTATTACGTTATATTGCATCACTATATGACGTATAACGTTATATCGCATTACTGAATGACGTATAACGTTATATAGCTTCTCTTTATGACGTGTAACGTTATGAACTATTACGTTATAACGGATAACGTTAAATTGCATCACTATATGACGTATAACGTCATATTGCATGACTACAGGACGTATAACATTATATTGCATCACTATAGGATGTAATTCGTTATGATATATTACGTTATTACGTATAACGTTTTATTGCATCACTATATGACGTAGAATGTTATACTGCATCACTATATGTCGTAGAACGTTATATTGTATTACTAAATGACGTATAACGGTATATAGCTTCTCTTTATGACGTGTAACGTTATGAACTATTACGTTATAACGTATAACGTTATATTGCATCACTATATGACGTATAACGTTAAATTGCATCACTATAGGACGTATTACGCTATATACTATCACGTTATAACGTACAACGTTATATTGCATTACTAAATGACGTATAACGTCATATTGCATGACTACAGGACGTATAACGTTATATTGCATCACTATAGGATGTAATTCGTTATGATATATTACGTTATTACGTATAACGTTTTATTGCATCACTATATGACGTAGAATGTTATACTGCATCACTATATGTCGTAGAACGTTATATTGTATTACTAAATGACGTATAACGGTATATAGCTTCTCTTTATGACGTGTAACGTTATGATATATTACGTTATTACGTATAACGTTATATTGCATCACTACATGACGTATAACGTTATATTGCATCACCATAGGACGTATTACGTTATATTGCATCACTATATGACGTATAACGATATATTGCATTACTAAATGACGTATAACGTTATATAGCTTCTCTTTATGACGTGTAACGTTATGAACTATTACGTTATAACGGATAACGTTAAATTTTATCACTATATGACGTATAACGTCATATTGCATGACTACAGGACGTATAACGTTATGTTGCATCACTATAGGATGTAATACGTTATGATATATTACGTTATTACGTATAACGTTTTATTGCATCACTATATGACGTAGAATGTTATACTGCATCACTATATGACGTATAACGTCATATTGCATGACTATAGGACGTATAACGTTATATTGCTTCACTACATGACGTATAACGCTATATTGCACCACTATAGGACGTATTACGTTATATACTATTACGTTATAACGTATAACGTTATACTGCATCACTATAGCACGTATAACGTTATATCGCATTACTGAATGACGTATAACGTTATATAGCTTCTCTTTATGACGTATAACGTTATGAACTATTACGTTATAACGTATAACGTAATATTGCATCACTATATGTCGTAGAACGTTATATTGTATTACTAAATGACGTATAACGGTATATAGCTTCTCTTTATGACGTGTAACGTTATGAACTATTACGTTATAACGTATAACGTTATATTGCATCACTATATGACGTATAACGTTAAATTGCATCACTATAGGACGTATTACGCTATATACTATCACGTTATAACGTATAACGTTATATTGCATCACTATATGACGTATAACGATATATTGCATTAATAATGACGTATAACGTTATATAGCTCCTCTTTATGACGTGTAACGTTATGAACTATTACGTTATAACGGATAACGTTATATTGCATCACTATATGACGTATAACGTCATATTGCATGACTATAGGACGTATAACATTATATTGCATCACCATAGGACGTATTACGTTATATACTATTACGGTATAACGTATAACGTCATACTGCATCACTATAGCACGTATAACGTTATATCGCATTACTGAATGACGTATAACGTTATATAGCTTCTCTTTATGACGTATAACGTTATGAACTATTACGTTATAACGCATAACGTTATATTGCATCACTATATGACGTATAACGTCATATTGCATGACTATAGGACGTATAACGATATATTGCATTACTAAATGACGTATAACGTTAAATTGCATCACTATAGGATGTATTACGCTATATACTATCACGTTATAACGTATAACGTTATACTGCATCACTATATGACATATAACGATATATTGCATTACTAAATGACGTATAACGTTATATAGCTTCTCTTTATGACGTGTAACGTTATGAACTATTACGTTATAACGTATAACTTTATATTGCATCACTATATGACGTATAACGTCATATTGCATGACTACAGGACGTATAAAGTTATATTGCATCACTATATGACGTATAACGTTATATTGCATCACTATACGTCGTAGACCGTTATATTGTATTACTAAATGACGTATAACGTTATATAGCTTCTCTTTATGACGTGTAACGTTATGAACTATTACGTTATAACGTATAACGTTATATTGCATCACTATATGACGTATAACGTTAAATTGCATCACTATAGGACGTATTACGCTATATACTATCACGTTATAACGTATAACGTTATATTGCATTACTAAATGACGTATAACGTTATATTGCACCACTATTGATCGTATAACGTTATATACTATTACGCTATAACGTATAACGTTGTAGTGCATCACTATAGGACGTAAACGTTATATCGCATTACTGAATGACGTATAACGTTATATAGCTTCTCTTTATGACGTATAACGTTATGAGCTATTCCGTTATAACGTATAACGCTATATTGCATGACTATATGACGTATAACGTCATATTGCATGACTATAGGACGTATAACGCTATATTGCATCACTATATGACGTATAACGTTAAATTGCATCACTATAGGATGTATTACGCTATATACTATCACGTTATAACGTATAACGTTATATTGCATCACTATATGACGTATAACGATATATTGCATTTCTAAATGACGTATAACGTTATATAGCTCCTCTTTATGACGTGTAACGTTATGAACTATTACGTTATAACGGATAACGTTATATTGCATCACTATATGACGTATAACGTCATATTGCATGACTATAGGACGTATAACGTTATATTGCATCACTACATAACGTATAATGTTATATTGCATCACTATATGACGTATAACGATATATTGCATTACTAAATGACCTATAACGTTATATTGCATCACTATATGACGTATAACGTCATATTGTATGACCACAGGACGAATAACGTTATATTGCATTACTAAATGACGTATAACGTTATATTGCATCATTATATGACGTATAACGTTATATACTATAACGTTATGAAGGAATATCGTTATACTGCATCACTATATGACGTATAACGTTATATTGCATCACTATATGACGTATAACGATATATTGCATTTCTAAATGACGTATAACGTTATATAGCTCCTCTTTATGACGTGTAACGTTATGAACTATTACGTTATAACGGATAACGTTATATTGCATCACTATATGACGTATAACGTCATATTGCATGACTATAGGACGTATAACGTTATATTGCATCACTACATAACGTATAATGTTATATTGCATCACTATATGACGTATAACGATATATTGCATTACTAAATGACGTATAACGTTATATTGCATCACAATATGACGTATAACGTCATATTGTATGACTACAGGACGAATAACGTTATATTGCATTACTAAATGACGTATAACGTTATATTGCATCATTATATGACGTATAACGTTATATTGCATCACTATATGTCGTAGATCGTTATATTGTATTACCAAATGACGTATAACGTTATATAGCTTCTCTTTATGACGTGTAATGTTATAAACTATTACGTTATAACGTATAACTTTATATTGCATCACTATATGACGTATAACGTTATACTGCATCACTATATGACGTATAATGTTATATTGCATTACTAAATGACGTATAACGTTATATTGCACCACTATTGATAGTATAACGTTATATACTATTACGCTATAACGTATAACGTTGTATTGCTTCACTATAGGACGTAAACGTTATATCGCATTACTGAATGACGTATAACATTATATAGCTTCTCTCTATGAGCTATAACATTATGAGCTATTCCGTTATAACGTATAACGCTATATTGCACGACTATATGACGTATAACGTCACATTGCATGACTATAGGACGTATGACGCTATATTGCTTCACTATATGACGTATAACGTTAAATTGCATCACTATAGGACGTATTACGCTATATACTATCACACTATAACGTATAACGTTATATTGCATCACTATATGACGTATAACGATATATTGCATTACTAAATGACGTATAACGTTATATAGCTTCTCTTTATGACGTGTAACGTTATGAGCTATTACGTTATAACGGATAACGTTATATTGCATCACTATATGACGTATAACGTCATATTGCATGACTACAGGACGTATAACGTTATATTGCACCACTATTGATCGTATAACGTTATATACTATTACGCTATAACGTATAACGTTGTAGTGCATCACTATAGGACGTAAAGGTTATATCGCATTACTGAATGACGTATAACGTTATATAGCTTCTCTTTATGACGTATAACGTTATGAGCTATTCCGTTATAACGTATAACGCTATATTGCATGACTATATGACGTATAACGTCATATTGCATGACTATAGGACGTATAACGCTATATTGCATCACTACATGACGTATAACGTTGAATTGCATCACTATAGGACGTATTACGCTATATACAATCACGTTATAACGTATAACGTTATATTGCATCACTATATGACGTATAACGATATATTGCATTACTAAATAACGTATAACGTTATATGGCTTCTCTTTATGACGTGTAACGTTATGAACTATTACGTTATAACGGATAACGTTATATTGCATCACTACATAACGTATAATGTTATATTGCATCACTATATGACGTATAACGATATATTGCATTACTAAATGACGTATAACGTTATATTGCATCACTACATGACGTATAACGCTATATTGCACCACTATAGGACGTATTACGTTATATACTATTACGTTATAACGTATAACGTTATACTGCATCACTATAGCACGTATAACGTTATATCGCATTACTGAATGACGTATAACGTTATATAGCTTCTCTTTATGACGTATAACGTTATGAACTATTACGTTATAACGTATAACGTAATATTGCATCACTATATGTCGTAGAACGTTATATTGTATTACTAAATGACGTATAACGGTATATAGCTTCTCTTTATGACGTGTAACGTTATGAACTATTACGTTATAACGTATAACTTTATATTGCATCACTACATGACGTATAACGCTATATTGCACCACTATAGGACGTATTACGTTATATACTATTACGTTATAACGTATAACGTTGTAGTGCATCACTATAGGACGTAAACGTTATATCGCATTACTGAATGACGTATAACGTTATATAGCTTCTCTTTATGACGTATAACGTTATGAGCTATTCCGTTATAACGTATAACGCTATATTGCATGACTATATGACGTATAACGTTAAATTGCATCACTATAGGATGTATTACGCTATATACTATCACGTTATAACGTATAACGTTATATTGCATCACTATATGACGTATAACGATATATTGCATTAATAATGACGTATAACGTTATATAGCTCCTCTTTATGACGTGTAACGTTATGAACTATTACGTTATAACGGATAACGTTATATTGCATCACTATATGACGTATAACGTCATATTGCATGACTATAGGACGTATAACGTTATATTGCATCACTACATAACGTATAATGTTATATTGCATCACTATATGACGTATAACGATATATTGCATTACTAAATGACGTATAACGTAATATTGCATCACTATATGACGTATAACGTCATATTGTATGACTACAGGACGAATAACGTTATATTGCATTACTAAATGACGTATAACGTTATATTGCATCATTATATGACGTATAACGTTATATACTATAACGTTATGAAGGAATATCGTTATACTGCATCACTATATGACGTATAACGTTATATTGCATCACTATATGACGTATAACGATATATTGCATTTCTAAATGACGTATAACGTTATATAGCTCCTCTTTATGACGTGTAACGTTATGAACTATTACGTTATAACGGATAACGTTATATTGCATCACTATATGACGTATAACGTCATATTGCATGACTATAGGACGTATAACGTTATATTGCATCACTACATAACGTATAATGTTATATTGCATCACTATATGACGTATAACGATATATTGCATTACTAAATGACGTATAACGTTATATTGCATCACTATATGACGTATAACGTCATATTGTATGACTACAGGACGAATAACGTTATATTGCATTACTAAATGACGTATAACGTTATATTGCATCATTATATGACGTATAACGTTATATTGCATCACTATATGTCGTAGAACGTTATATTGTATTACCAAATGACGTATAACGTTATATAGCTTCTCTTTATGACGTGTAATGTTATAAACTATTACGTTATAACGTATAACTTTATATTGCATCACTATATGACGTATAACGTTATACTGCATCACTATATGACGTATAATGTTATATTGCATTACTAAATGACGTATAACGTTATATTGCACCACTATTGATAGTATAACGTTATATACTATTACGCTATAACGTATAACGTTGTATTGCTTCACTATAGGACGTAAACGTTATATCGCATTACTGAATGACGTATAACGTTATATAGCTTCTCTCTATGAGCTATAACATTATGAGCTATTCCGTTATAACGTATAACGCTATATTGCACGACTATATGACGTATAACGTCACATTGCATGACTATAGGACGTATGACGCTATATTGCTTCACTATATGACGTATAACGTTAAATTGCATCACTATAGGACGTATTACGCTATATACTATCACACTATAACGTATAACGTTATATTGCATCACTATATGACGTATAACGTTATATTGCATCACTATACGTCGTAGACCGTTATATTGTATTACTAAATGACGTATAACGTTATATAGCTTCTCTTTATGACGTGTAACGTTATGAACTATTACGTTATAACGTATAACGTTATATTGCATCGCTATATGACGTATAACGTTAAATTGCATCACTATAGGACGTATTACGCTATATACTATCACGTTATAACGTATAACGTTATATTGCATTACTAAATGACGTATAACGTTATATTGCACCACTATTGATCGTATAACGTTATATACTATTACGCTATAACGTATAACGTTGTAGTGCATCACTATAGGACGTAAACGTTATATCGCATTACTGAATGACGTATAACGTTATATAGCTTCTCTTTATGACGTATAACGTTATGAGCTATTCCGTTATAACGTATAACGCTATATTGCATGACTATATGACGTATAACGTCATATTGCATGACTATAGGACGTATAACGCTATATTGCATCACTATATGACGTATAACGTTAAATTGCATCACTATAGGATGTATTACGCTATATACTATCACGTTATAACGTATAACGTTATATTGCATCACTATATGACGTATAACGATATATTGCATTTCTAAATGACGTATAACGTTATATAGCTCCTCTTTATGACGTGTAACGTTATGAACTATTACGTTATAACGGATAACGTTATATTGCATCACTATATGACGTATAACGTCATATTGCATGACTATAGGACGTATAACGTTATATTGCATCACTACATAACGTATAATGTTATATTGCATCACTATATGACGTATAACGATATATTGCATTACTAAATGACCTATAACGTTATATTGCATCACTATATGACGTATAACGTCATATTGTATGACCACAGGACGAATAACGTTATATTGCATTACTAAATGACGTATAACGTTATATTGCATCATTATATGACGTATAACGTTATATACTATAACGTTATGAAGGAATATCGTTATACTGCATCACTATATGACGTATAACGTTATATTGCATCACTATATGACGTATAACGATATATTGCATTTCTAAATGACGTATAACGTTATATAGCTCCTCTTTATGACGTGTAACGTTATGAACTATTACGTTATAACGGATAACGTTATATTGCATCACTATATGACGTATAACGTCATATTGCATGACTATAGGACGTATAACGTTATATTGCATCACTACATAACGTATAATGTTATATTGCATCACTATATGACGTATAACGATATATTGCATTACTAAATGACGTATAACGTTATATTGCATCACAATATGACGTATAACGTCATATTGTATGACTACAGGACGAATAACGTTATATTGCATTACTAAATGACGTATAACGTTATATTGCATCATTATATGACGTATAACGTTATATTGCATCACTATATGTCGTAGATCGTTATATTGTATTACCAAATGACGTATAACGTTATATAGCTTCTCTTTATGACGTGTAATGTTATAAACTATTACGTTATAACGTATAACTTTATATTGCATCACTATATGACGTATAACGTTATACTGCATCACTATATGACGTATAATGTTATATTGCATTACTAAATGACGTATAACGTTATATTGCACCACTATTGATCGTATAACGTTATATACTATTACGCTATAACGTATAACGTTGTAGTGCATCACTATAGGACGTAAAGGTTATATCGCATTACTGAATGACGTATAACGTTATATAGCTTCTCTTTATGACGTATAACGTTATGAGCTATTCCGTTATAACGTATAACGCTATATTGCATGACTATATGACGTATAACGTCATATTGCATGACTATAGGACGTATAACGCTATATTGCATCACTACATGACGTATAACGTTGAATTGCATCACTATAGGACGTATTACGCTATATACAATCACGTTATAACGTATAACGTTATATTGCATCACTATATGACGTATAACGATATATTGCATTACTAAATAACGTATAACGTTATATGGCTTCTCTTTATGACGTGTAACGTTATGAACTATTACGTTATAACGGATAACGTTATATTGCATCACTACATAACGTATAATGTTATATTGCATCACTATATGACGTATAACGATATATTGCATTACTAAATGACGTATAACGTTATATTGCATCACTACATGACGTATAACGCTATATTGCACCACTATAGGACGTATTACGTTATATACTATTACGTTATAACGTATAACGTTATACTGCATCACTATAGCACGTATAACGTTATATCGCATTACTGAATGACGTATAACGTTATATAGCTTCTCTTTATGACGTATAACGTTATGAACTATTACGTTATAACGTATAACGTAATATTGCATCACTATATGTCGTAGAACGTTATATTGTATTACTAAATGACGTATAACGGTATATAGCTTCTCTTTATGACGTGTAACGTTATGAACTATTACGTTATAACGTATAACGTTATACTGCATCACTATATGACATATAACGATATATTGCATTACTAAATGACGTATAACGTTATATAGCTTCTCTTTATGACGTGTAACGTTATGAACTATTACGTTATAACGTATAACTTTATATTGCATCACTATATGACGTATAACGTCATATTGCATGACTATAGGACGTATAAAGTTATATTGCATCACTATATGACGTATAACGTTATATTGCATCACTATACGTCGTAGACCGTCATATTGTATTACTAAATGACGTATAACGTTATATAGCTTCTCTTTATGACGTGTAACGTTATGAACTATTACGTTATAACGTATAACTTTATATTGCATCACTACATGACGTATAACGCTATATTGCACCACTATAGGACGTATTACGTTATATACTATTACGTTATAACGTATAACGTTGTAGTGCATCACTATAGGACGTAAACGTTATATCGCATTACTGAATGACGTATAACGTTATATAGCTTCTCTTTATGACGTATAACGTTATGAGCTATTCCGTTATAACGTATAACGCTATATTGCATGACTATATGACGTATAACGTCATATTGCATGACTATAGGACGTATAACGCTATATTGCATCACTATATGACGTATAACGTTAAATTGCATCACTATAGGATGTATTACGCTATATACTATCACGTTATAACGTATAACGTTATATTGCATCACTATATGACGTATAACGATATATTGCATTAATAATGACGTATAACGTTATATAGCTCCTCTTTATGACGTGTAACGTTATGAACTATTACGTTATAACGGATAACGTTATATTGCATCACTATATGACGTATAACGTCATATTGCATGACTATAGGACGTATAACGTTATATTGCATCACTACATAACGTATAATGTTATATTGCATCACTATATGACGTATAACGATATATTGCATTACTAAATGACCTATAACGTTATATTGCATCACTATATGACGTATAACGTCATATTGTATGACTACAGGACGAATAACGTTATATTGCATTACTAAATGACGTATAACGTTATATTGCATCATTATATGACGTATAACGTTATATACTATAACGTTATGAAGGAATATCGTTATACTGCATCACTATATGACGTATAACGTTATATTGCATCACTATATGACGTATAACGATATATTGCATTTCTAAATGACGTATAACGTTATATAGCTCCTCTTTATGACGTGTAACGTTATGAACTATTACGTTATAACGGATAACGTTATATTGCATCACTATATGACGTATAACGTCATATTGCATGACTATAGGACGTATAACGTTATATTGCATCACTACATAACGTATAATGTTATATTGCATCACTATATGACGTATAACGATATATTGCATTACTAAATGACGTATAACGTTATATTGCATCACTATATGACGTATAACGTCATATTGTATGACTACAGGACGAATAACGTTATATTGCATTACTAAATGACGTATAACGTTATATTGCATCATTATATGACGTATAACGTTATATTGCATCACTATATGTCGTAGAACGTTATATTGTATTACCAAATGACGTATAACGTTATATAGCTTCTCTTTATGACGTGTAATGTTATAAACTATTACGTTATAACGTATAACTTTATATTGCATCACTATATGACGTATAACGTTATACTGCATCACTATATGACGTATAATGTTATATTGCATTACTAAATGACGTATAACGTTATATTGCACCACTATTGATAGTATAACGTTATATACTATTACGCTATAACGTATAACGTTGTATTGCTTCACTATAGGACGTAAACGTTATATCGCATTACTGAATGACGTATAACGTTATATAGCTTCTCTCTATGAGCTATAACATTATGAGCTATTCCGTTATAACGTATAACGCTATATTGCACGACTATATGACGTATAACGTCACATTGCATGACTATAGGACGTATGACGCTATATTGCTTCACTATATGACGTATAACGTTAAATTGCATCACTATAGGACGTATTACGCTATATACTATCACACTATAACGTATAACGTTATATTGCATCACTATATGACGTATAACGATATATTGCATTACTAAATGACGTATAACGTTATATAGCTTCTCTTTATGACGTGTAACGTTATGAGCTATTACGTTATAACGGATAACGTTATATTGCATCACTATATGACGTATAACGTCATATTGCATGACTACAGGACGTATAACGTTATATTGCACCACTATTGATCGTATAACGTTATATACTATTACGCTATAACGTATAACGTTGTAGTGCATCACTATAGGACGTAAAGGTTATATCGCATTACTGAATGACGTATAACGTTATATAGCTTCTCTTTATGACGTATAACGTTATGAGCTATTCCGTTATAACGTATAACGCTATATTGCATGACTATATGACGTATAACGTCATATTGCATGACTATAGGACGTATAACGCTATATTGCATCACTACATGACGTATAACGTTGAATTGCATCACTATAGGACGTATTACGCTATATACAATCACGTTATAACGTATAACGTTATATTGCATCACTATATGACGTATAACGATATATTGCATTACTAAATAACGTATAACGTTATATGGCTTCTCTTTATGACGTGTAACGTTATGAACTATTACGTTATAACGGATAACGTTATATTGCATCACTACATAACGTATAATGTTATATTGCATCACTATATGACGTATAACGATATATTGCATTACTAAATGACGTATAACGTTATATTGCATCACTATATGACGTATAACGTTATATACTATAACGTTATGAAGGAATATCGTTATACTGCATCACTATATGACGTATAACGTTATATTGCATGACTATAGGACGTATAACGTTATATTGCATCACTATATGACGTATAACGTCATATTGTATGACTACAGGACGAATAACGTTATATTGCATTACTAAATGACGTATAACGTTATATTGCATCATTATATGACGTATAACGTTATGTACTATAACGTTATGAAGGAATATCGTTATACTGTATCACTATATGACGTCTAACGTTATATTGCATCACTATAGGACGTATTACGTGGTATACTATTACGTTATAACGTATAACGTTATATTGAATCACTATATGACGTATAACGTTATATTGCATCACTATATGTCGTAGAACGTTATATTGTATTACTAAATGACGTATAACGTTATATAGCTTCTCTTTATGACGTGTAACGTTATGAACTATTACGTTATAACGTATAACGTTATATTGCATCACTATATGACGTATAACGTTATACTGCATCACTATATGACGTATAACGTTAAATTGCATCACTATAGGACGTATTACGCTATATACTATCACGTTATAACGTATAACGTTATATTGCATTACAAAATGACGTATAACGTTATATTGCACCACCATTGATCGTATAACGTTATATACTATTACGCTATAACGTATAACGTTGTAGTGCATCACTATAGGACGTAAAGGTTATATCGCATTACTGAATGACGTATAACGTTATATAGCTTCTCTTTATGGCGTACAACGTTATGAGCTATTCCGTTATAACGTATAACGCTATATTGCATGACTATATGACGTATAACGTCATATTGCATGTCTATGGACGTATAACGCTATATTGCATCACTATATGACGTATAACGTTAAATTGCATCACTATTGGACGTATTACGCTATATACTACCACGTTATAACGTATAACGTTATATTGCATCACTATATGACGTATAACGATATATTGCATTACTAAATGACGTATAACGTTATATAGCTTCTCTTTATGACGTTTAACGTTATGAACTATTACGTTATAACGGATAACGTTATATTGCATCACGATATGACGTATAACGTCATATTGCATGACTATAGGACGTATAACGTTATATTGCATCACTACATAACGTATAATGTTATATTGCATCACTATATGACGTATAACGATATATTGCATTACTAAATGACGTATAACGTTATATTGCATCACTATATGACGTATAACGTTATATACTATAACGTTATGAAGGAATATCGTTATACTGCATCACTATATGACGTATAACGTTATATTGCATGACTATAGGACGTATAACGTTATATTGCATCACTATATGACGTATAGCGTCATATTGTATGACTACTGGACGTATAACGTTG
Organism: Bombus terrestris; assembly: GCF_910591885.1. Lineage (NCBI taxonomy): Eukaryota > Metazoa > Arthropoda > Insecta > Hymenoptera > Apidae > Bombus > Bombus terrestris. The sequence continues at coordinate 7,835,902 of NW_025963548.1, forward strand.
TATTACATTACTAAATGACGTATAACGTTATATTGCATCATTATATGACGTATAACGTTATGTACTATAACGTTATGAAGGAATATCGTTATACTGCATCACTATATGACGTATAACGTTATATTGCATCACTATAGGACGTATTACGTGGTATACTATTACGTTATAACGTATAACGTTATATTGAATCACTATATGACGTATAACATTATATTGCATCACTATATGTCGTAGAACGTTATATTGTATTACTATATGACGTATAACGTTATATAGCTTCTCTTTATGACGTGTAACGTTATGAACTATTACGTTATAACGCATAACGTTATATTGCATCACTATATGACGTATAACGTTATACTGCATCACTATATGACGTATAATGTTATATTGCATTACTAAATGACGTATAACGTTATATTGCACCACTATTGATCGTATAACGTTATATACTATCACGTTATAACGTATAACGTTATACTGCATCACTATATGACATATAACGATATATTGCATTACTAAATGACGTATAACGTTATATAGCTTCTCTTTATGACGTGTAACGTTATGAACTATTACGTTATAACGTATAACTTTATATTGCATCACTATATGACGTATAACGTCATATTGCATGACTATAGGACGTATAAAGTTATATTGCATCACTATATGACGTATAACGTTATATTGCATCACTATACGTCGTAGACCGTTATATTGTATTACTAAATGACGTATAACGTTATATAGCTTCTCTTTATGACGTGTAACGTTATGAACTATTACGTTATAACGTATAACGTTATATTGCATCGCTATATGACGTATAACGTTAAATTGCATCACTATAGGACGTATTACGCTATATACTATCACGTTATAACGTATAACGTTATATTGCATTACTAAATGACGTATAACGTTATATTGCACCACTATTGATCGTATAACGTTATATACTATTACGCTATAACGTATAACGTTGTAGTGCATCACTATAGGACGTAAACGTTATATCGCATTACTGAATGACGTATAACGTTATATAGCTTCTCTTTATGACGTATAACGTTATGAGCTATTCCGTTATAACGTATAACGCTATATTGCATGACTATATGACGTATAACGTCATATTGCATGACTATAGGACGTATAACGCTATATTGCATCACTATATGACGTATAACGTTAAATTGCATCACTATAGGATGTATTACGCTATATACTATCACGTTATAACGTATAACGTTATATTGCATCACTATATGACGTATAACGATATATTGCATTAATAATGACGTATAACGTTATATAGCTCCTCTTTATGACGTGTAACGTTATGAACTATTACGTTATAACGGATAACGTTATATTGCATCACTATATGACGTATAACGTCATATTGCATGACTATAGGACGTATAACGTTATATTGCATGACTACATAACGTATAATGTTATATTGCATCACTATATGACGTATAACGATATATTGCATTACTAAATGACGTATAACGTTATATTGCATCACTATATGACGTATAACGTCATATTGTATGACTACAGGACGAATAACGTTATATTGCATTACTAAATGACGTATAACGTTATATTGCATCATTATATGACGTATAACGTTATATACTATAACGTTATGAAGGAATATCGTTATACTGCATCACTATATGACGTATAACGTTATATTGCATCACTATATGACGTATAACGATATATTGCATTTCTAAATGACGTATAACGTTATATAGCTCCTCTTTATGACGTGTAACGTTATGAACTATTACGTTATAACGGATAACGTTATATTGCATCACTATATGACGTATAACGTCATATTGCATGACTATAGGACGTATAACGTTATATTGCATCACTACATAACGTATAATGTTATATTGCATCACTATATGACGTATAACGATATATTGCATTACTAAATGACGTATAACGTTATATTGCATCACTATATGACGTATAACGTCATATTGTATGACTACAGGACGAATAACGTTATATTGCATTACTAAATGACGTATAACGTTATATTGCATCATTATATGACGTATAACGTTATATTGCATCACTATATGTCGTAGAACGTTATATTGTATTACCAAATGACGTATAACGTTATATAGCTTCTCTTTATGACGTGTAATGTTATAAACTATTACGTTATAACGTATAACGTTATATTGCATCACTATATGACGTATAACGTTATACTGCATCACTATATGACGTATAATGTTATATTGCATTACTAAATGACGTATAACGTTATATTGCACCACTATTGATAGTATAACGTTATATACTATTACGCTATAACGTATAACGTTGTATTGCTTCACTATAGGACGTAAACGTTATATCGCATTACTGAATGACGTATAACGTTATATAGCTTCTCTTTATGAGCTATAACATTATGAGCTATTCCGTTATAACGTATAACGCTATATTGCACGACTATATGACGTATAACGTCACATTGCATGACTATAGGACGTATGACGCTATATTGCTTCACTATATGACGTATAACGTTAAATTGCATCACTATAGGACGTATTACGCTATATACTATCACACTATAACGTATAACGTTATATTGCATCACTATATGACGTATAACGATATATTGCATTACTAAATGACGTATAACGTTATATAGCTTCTCTTTATGACGTGTAACGTTATGAGCTATTACGTTATAACGGATAACGTTATATTGCATCACTATATGACGTATAACGTCATATTGCATGACTACAGGATGTATAACGTTATATTGCACCACTATTGATCGTATAACGTTATATACTATTACGCTATAACGTATAACGTTGTAGTGCATCACTATAGGACGTAAAGGTTATATCGCATTACTGAATGACGTATAACGTTATATAGCTTCTCTTTATGACGTATAACGTTATGAGCTATTCCGTTATAACGTATAACGCTATATTGCATGACTATATGACGTATAACGTCATATTGCATGACTATAGGACGTATAACGCTATATTGCATCACTACATGACGTATAACGTTGAATTGCATCACTATAGGACGTATTACGCTATATACAATCACGTTATAACGTATAACGTTATATTGCATCACTATATGACGTATAACGATATATTGCATTACTAAATAACGTATAACGTTATATGGCTTCTCTTTATGACGTGTAACGTTATGAACTATTACGTTATAACGGATAACGTTATATTGCATCACTACATAACGTATAATGTTATATTGCATCACTATATGACGTATAACGATATATTGCATTACTAAATGACGTATAACGTTATATTGCATCACTATATGACGTATAACGTTATATACTATAACGTTATGAAGGAATATCGTTATACTGCATCACTATATGACGTATAACGTTATATTGCATGACTATAGGACGTATAACGTTATATTGCATCACTATATGACGTATAACGTCATATTGTATGACTACAGGACGAATAACGTTATATTGCATTACTAAATGACGTATAACGTTATATTGCATCATTATATGACGTATAACGTTATGTACTATAACGTTATGAAGGAATATCGTTATACTGTATCACTATATGACGTCTAACGTTATATTGCATCACTATAGGACGTATTACGTGGTATACTATTACGTTATAACGTATAACGTTATATTGAATCACTACATGACGTATAACGTTATATTGCATCACTATATGTCGTAGAACGTTATATTGTATTACTAAATGACGTATAACGTTATATAGCTTCTCTTTATGACGTGTAACGTTATGAACTATTACGTTATAACGTATAACGTTATATTGCATCACTATATGACGTATAACGTTATACTGCATCACTATATGACGTATAACGTTAAATTGCATCACTATAGGACGTATTACGCTATATACTATCACGTTATAACGTATAACGTTATATTGCATTACAAAATGACGTATAACGTTATATTGCACCACCATTGATCGTATAACGTTATATACTATTACGCTATAACGTATAACGTTGTAGTGCATCACTATAGGACGTAAAGGTTATATCGCATTACTGAATGACGTATAACGTTATATAGCTTCTCTTTATGGCGTACAACGTTATGAGCTATTCCGTTATAACGTATAACGCTATATTGCATGACTATATGACGTATAACGTCATATTGCATGTCTATAGGACGTATAACGCTATATTGCATCACTATATGACGTATAACGTTAAATTGCATCACTATTGGACGTATTACGCTATATACTACCACGTTATAACGTATAACGTTATATTGCATCACTATATGACGTATAACGATATATTGCATTACTAAATGACGTATAACGTTATATAGCTTCTCTTTATGACGTGTAACGTTATGAACTATTACGTTATAACGGATAACGTTATATTGCATCACTATATGACGTATAACGTCATATTGCATGACTATAGGACGTATAACGTTATATTGCATCACTACATAACGTATAATGTTATATTGCATCACTATATGACGTATAACGATATATTGCATTACTAAATGACGTATAACGTTATATTGCATCACTATATGACGTATAACGTTATATACTATAACGTTATGAAGGAATATCGTTATACTGCATCACTATATGACGTATAACGTTATATTGCATGACTATAGGACGTATAACGTTATATTGCATCACTATATGACGTATAGCGTCATATTGTATGACTACTGGACGTATAACGTTGTATTACATTACTAAATGACGTATAACGTTATATTGCATCATTATATGACGTATAACGTTATGTACTATAACGTTATGAAGGAATATCGTTATACTGCATCACTATATGACGTATAACGTTATATTGCATCACTATAGGACGTATTACGTGGTATACTATTACGTTATAACGTATAACGTTATATTGAATCACTATATGACGTATAACATTATATTGCATCACTATATGTCGTAGAACGTTATATTGTATTACTATATGACGTATAACGTTATATAGCTTCTCTTTATGACGTGTAACGTTATGAACTATTACGTTATAACGCATAACGTTATATTGCATCACTATATGACGTATAACGTTATACTGCATCACTATATGACGTATAATGTTATATTGCATTACTAAATGACGTATAACGTTATATTGCACCACTATTGATCGTATAACGTTATATACTATCACGTTATAACGTATAACGTTATACTGCATCACTATATGACATATAACGATATATTGCATTACTAAATGACGTATAACGTTATATAGCTTCTCTTTATGACGTGTAACGTTATGAACTATTACGTTATAACGTATAACTTTATATTGCATCACTATATGACGTATAACGTCATATTGCATGACTACAGGACGTATAAAGTTATATTGCATCACTATATGACGTATAACTTTATATTGCATCACTATACGTCGTAGACCGTTATATTGTATTACTAAATGACGTATAACGTTATATAGCTTCTCTTTATGACGTGTAACGTTATGAACTATTACGTTATAACGTATAACGTTATATTGCATCGCTATATGACGTATAACGTTAAATTGCATCACTATAGGACGTATTACGCTATATACTATCACGTTATAACGTATAACGTTACATTGCATTACTAAATGACGTATAACGTTATATTGCACCACTATTGATCGTATAACGTTATATACTATTACGCTATAACGTATAACGTTGTAGTGCATCACTATAGGACGTAAACGTTATATCGCATTACTGAATGACGTATAACGTTATATAGCTTCTCTTTATGACGTATAACGTTATGAGCTATTCCGTTATAACGTATAACGCTATATTGCATGACTATATGACGTATAACGTCATATTGCATGACTATAGGACGTATAACGCTATATTGCATCACTATATGACGTATAACGTTAAATTGCATCACTATAGGATGTATTACGCTATATACTATCACGTTATAACGTATAACGTTATATTGCATCACTATATGACGTATAACGATATATTGCATTAATAATGACGTATAACGTTATATAGCTCCTCTTTATGACGTGTAACGTTATGAACTATTACGTTATAACGGATAACGTTATATTGCATCACTATATGACGTATAACGTCATATTGCATGACTATAGGACGTATAACGTTATATTGCATCACTACATAACGTATAATGTTATATTGCATCACTATATGACGTATAACGATATATTGCATTACTAAATGACCTATAACGTTATATTGCATCACTATATGACGTATAACGTCATATTGTATGACCACAGGACGAATAACGTTATATTGCATTACTAAATGACGTATAACGTTATATTGCATCATTATATGACGTATAACGTTATATACTATAACGTTATGAAGGAATATCGTTATACTGCATCACTATATGACGTATAACGTTATATTGCATCACTATATGACGTATAACGATATATTGCATTTCTAAATGACGTATAACGTTATATAGCTCCTCTTTATGACGTGTAACGTTATGAACTATTACGTTATAACGGATAACGTTATATTGCATCACTATATGACGTATAACGTCATATTGCATGACTATAGGACGTATAACGTTATATTGCATCACTACATAACGTATAATGTTATATTGCATCACTATATGACGTATAACGATATATTGCATTACTAAATGACGTATAACGTTATATTGCATCACAATATGACGTATAACGTCATATTGTATGACTACAGGACGAATAACGTTATATTGCATTACTAAATGACGTATAACGTTATATTGCATCATTATATGACGTATAACGTTATATTGCATCACTATATGTCGTAGATCGTTATATTGTATTACCAAATGACGTATAACGTTATATAGCTTCTCTGTATGACGTGTAATGTTATAAACTATTACGTTATAACGTATAACTTTATATTGCATCACTATATGACGTATAACGTTATACTGCATCACTATATGACGTATAATGTTATATTGCATTACTAAATGACGTATAACGTTATATTGCACCACTATTGATAGTATAACGTTATATACTATTACGCTATAACGTATAACGTTGTATTGCTTCACTATAGGACGTAAACGTTATATCGCATTACTGAATGACGTATAACGTTATATAGCTTCTCTCTATGAGCTATAACATTATGAGCTATTCCGTTATAACGTATAACGCTATATTGCACGACTATATGACGTATAACGTCACATTGCATGACTATAGGACGTATGACGCTATATTGCTTCACTATATGACGTATAACGTTAAATTGCATCACTATAGGACGTATTACGCTATATACTATCACACTATAACGTATAACGTTATATTGCATCACTATATGACGTATAACGATATATTGCACTACTAAATGACGTATAACGTTATATAGCTTCTCTTTATGACGTGTAACGTTATGAGCTATTACGTTATAACGGATAACGTTATATTGCATCACTATATGACGTATAACGTCATATTGCATGACTACAGGACGTATAACGTTATATTGCACCACTATTGATCGTATAACGTTATATACTATTACGCTATAACGTATAACGTTGTAGTGCATCACTATAGGACGTAAAGGTTATATCGCATTACTGAATGACGTATAACGTTATATAGCTTCTCTTTATGACGTATAACGTTATGAGCTATTCCGTTATAACGTATAACGCTATATTGCATGACTATATGACGTATAACGTCATATTGCATGACTATAGGACGTATAACGCTATATTGCATCACTACATGACGTATAACGTTGAATTGCATCACTATAGGACGTATTACGCTATATACAATCACGTTATAACGTATAACGTTATATTGCATCACTATATGACGTATAACGATATATTGCATTACTAAATAACGTATAACGTTATATGGCTTCTCTTTATGACGTGTAACGTTATGAACTATTACGTTATAACGGATAACGTTATATTGCATCACTACATAACGTATAATGTTATATTGCATCACTATATGACGTATAACGATATATTGCATTACTAAATGACGTATAACGTTATATTGCATCACTACATGACGTATAACGCTATATTGCACCACTATAGGACGTATTACGTTATATACTATTACGTTATAACGTATAACGTTATACTGCATCACTATAGCACGTATAACGTTATATCGCATTACTGAATGACGTATAACGTTATATAGCTTCTCTTTATGACGTATAACGTTATGAACTATTACGTTATAACGTATAACGTAATATTGCATCACTATATGTCGTAGAACGTTATATTGTATTACTAAATGACGTATAACGGTATATAGCTTCTCTTTATGACGTGTAACGTTATGAACTATTACGTTATAACGTATAACGTTATACTGCATCACTATATGACATATAACGATATATTGCATTACTAAATGACGTATAACGTTATATAGCTTCTCTTTATGACGTGTAACGTTATGAACTATTACGTTATAACGTATAACTTTATATTGCATCACTATATGACGTATAACGTCATATTGCATGACTACAGGACGTATAAAGTTATATTGCATCACTATATGACGTATAACGTTATATTGCATCACTATACGTCGTAGACCGTTATATTGTATTACTAAATGACGTATAACGTTATATAGCTTCTCTTTATGACGTGTAACGTTATGAACTATTACGTTATAACGTATAACGTTATATTGCATCGCTATATGACGTATAACGTTAAATTGCATCACTATAGGACGTATTACGCTATATACTATCACGTTATAACGTATAACGTTATATTGCATTACTAAATGACGTATAACGTTATATTGCACCACTATTGATCGTATAACGTTATATACTATTACGCTATAACGTATAACGTTGTAGTGCATCACTATAGGACGTAAACGTTATATCGCATTACTGAATGACGTATAACGTTATATAGCTTCTCTTTATGACGTATAACGTTATGAGCTATTCCGTTATAACGTATAACGCTATATTGCATGACTATATGACGTATAACGTCATATTGCATGACTATAGGACGTATAACGCTATATTGCATCACTATATGACGTATAACGTTAAATTGCATCACTATAGGATGTATTACGCTATATACTATCACGTTATAACGTATAACGTTATATTGCATCACTATATGACGTATAACGATATATTGCATTAATAATGACGTATAACGTTATATAGCTCCTCTTTATGACGTGTAACGTTATGAACTATTACTTTATAACGGATAACGTTATATTGCATCACTATATGACGTATAACGTCATATTGCATGACTATAGGACGTATAACGTTATATTGCATCACTACATAACGTATAATGTTATATTGCATCACTATATGACGTATAACGATATATTGCATTACTAAATGACCTATAACGTTATATTGCATCACTATATGACGTATAACGTCATATTGTATGACTACAGGACGAATAACGTTATATTGCATTACTAAATGACGTATAACGTTATATTGCATCATTATATGACGTATAACGTTATATACTATAACGTTATGAAGGAATATCGTTATACTGCATCACTATATGACGTATAACGTTATATTGCATCACTATATGACGTATAACGATATATTGCATTTCTAAATGACGTATAACGTTATATAGCTCCTCTTTATGACGTGTAACGTTATGAACTATTACGTTATAACGGATAACGTTATATTGCATCACTATATGACGTATAACGTCATATTGCATGACTATAGGACGTATAACGTTATATTGCATCACTACATAACGTATAATGTTATATTGCATCACTATATGACGTATAACGTTATATTGCATCACTATATGACGTATAACGTTATATTGCATCACTATATGACGTATAACGTCATATTGTATGACTACAGGACGAATAACGTTATATTGCATTACTAAATGACGTATAACGTTATATTGCATCATTATATGACGTATAACGTTATATTGCATCACTATATGTCGTAGAACGTTATATTGTATTACCAAATGACGTATAACGTTATATAGCTTCTCTTTATGACGTGTAATGTTATAAACTATTACGTTATAACGTATAACTTTATATTGCATCACTATATGACGTATAACGTTATACTGCATCACTATATGACGTATAATGTTATATTGCATTACTAAATGACGTATAACGTTATATTGCACCACTATTGATAGTATAACGTTATATACTATTACGCTATAACGTATAACGTTGTATTGCTTCACTATAGGACGTAAACGTTATATCGCATTACTGAATGACGTATAACGTTATATAGCTTCTCTCTATGAGCTATAACATTATGAGCTATTCCGTTATAACGTATAACGCTATATTGCACGACTATATGACGTATAACGTCACATTGCATGACTATAGGACGTATGACGCTATATTGCTTCACTATATGACGTATAACGTTAAATTGCATCACTATAGGACGTATTACGCTATATACTATCACACTATAACGTATAACGTTATATTGCATCACTATATGACGTATAACGATATATTGCATTACTAAATGACGTATAACGTTATATAGCTTCTCTTTATGACGTGTAACGTTATGAGCTATTACGTTATAACGGATAACGTTATATTGCATCACTATATGACGTATAACGTCATATTGCATGACTACAGGATGTATAACGTTATATTGCACCACTATTGATCGTATAACGTTATATACTATTACGCTATAACGTATAACGTTGTAGTGCATCACTATAGGACGTAAAGGTTATATCGCATTACTGAATGACGTATAACGTTATATAGCTTCTCTTTATGACGTATAACGTTATGAGCTATTCCGTTATAACGTATAACGCTATATTGCATGACTATATGACGTATAACGTCATATTGCATGACTATAGGACGTATAACGCTATATTGCATCACTACATGACGTATAACGTTGAATTGCATCACTATAGGACGTATTACGCTATATACAATCACGTTATAACGTATAACGTTATATTGCATCACTATATGACGTATAACGATATATTGCATTACTAAATAACGTATAACGTTATATGGCTTCTCTTTATGACGTGTAACGTTATGAACTATTACGTTATAACGGATAACGTTATATTGCATCACTACATAACGTATAATGTTATATTGCATCACTATATGACGTATAACGATATATTGCATTACTAAATGACGTATAACGTTATATTGCATCACTATATGACGTATAACGTTATATACTATAACGTTATGAAGGAATATCGTTATACTGCATCACTATATGACGTATAACGTTATATTGCATGACTATAGGACGTATAACGTTATATTGCATCACTATATGACGTATAACGTCATATTGTATGACTACAGGACGAATAACGTTATATTGCATTACTAAATGACGTATAACGTTATATTGCATCATTATATGACGTATAACGTTATGTACTATAACGTTATGAAGGAATATCGTTATACTGTATCACTATATGACGTCTAACGTTATATTGCATCACTATAGGACGTATTACGTGGTATACTATTACGTTATAACGTATAACGTTATATTGAATCACTATATGACGTATAACGTTATATTGCATCACTATATGTCGTAGAACGTTATATTGTATTACTAAATGACGTATAACGTTATATAGCTTCTCTTTATGACGTGTAACGTTATGAACTATTACGTTATAACGTATAACGTTATATTGCATCACTATATGACGTATAACGTTATACTGCATCACTATATGACGTATAACGTTAAATTGCATCACTATAGGACGTATTACGCTATATACTATCACGTTATAACGTATAACGTTATATTGCATTACAAAATGACGTATAACGTTATATTGCACCACCATTGATCGTATAACGTTATATACTATTACGCTATAACGTATAACGTTGTAGTGCATCACTATAGGACGTAAAGGTTATATCGCATTACTGAATGACGTATAACGTTATATAGCTTCTCTTTATGGCGTACAACGTTATGAGCTATTCCGTTATAACGTATAACGCTATATTGCATGACTATATGACGTATAACGTCTTATTGCATGTCTATAGGACGTATAACGCTATATTGCATCACTATATGACGTATAACGTTAAATTGCATCACTATTGGACGTATTACGCTATATACTACCACGTTATAACGTATAACGTTATATTGCATCACTATATGACGTATAACGATATATTGCATTACTAAATGACGTATAACGTTATATAGCTTCTCTTTATGACGTGTAACGTTATGAACTATTACGTTATAACGGATAACGTTATATTGCATCACTATATGACGTATAACGTCATATTGCATGACTATAGGACGTATAACGTTATATTGCATCACTACATAACGTATAATGTTATATTGCATCACTATATGACGTATAACGATATATTGCATTACTAAATGACGTATAACGTTATATTGCATCACTATATGACGTATAACGTTATATACTATAACGTTATGAAGGAATATCGTTATACTGCATCACTATATGACGTATAACGTTATATTGCATGACTATAGGACGTATAACGTTATATTGCATCACTATATGACGTATAGCGTCATATTGTATGACTACTGGACGTATAACGTTGTATTACATTACTAAATGACGTATAACGTTATATTGCATCATTATATGACGTATAACGTTATGTACTATAACGTTATGAAGGAATATCGTTATACTGCATCACTATATGACGTATAACGTTATATTGCATCACTATAGGACGTATTACGTGGTATACTATTACGTTATAACGTATAACGTTATATTGAATCACTATATGACGTATAACATTATATTGCATCACTATATGTCGTAGAACGTTATATTGTATTACTATATGACGTATAACGTTATATAGCTTCTCTTTATGACGTGTAACGTTATGAACTATTACGTTATAACGCATAACGTTATATTGCATCACTATATGACGTATAACGTTATACTGCATCACTATATGACGTATAATGTTATATTGCATTACTAAATGACGTATAACGTTATATTGCACCACTATTGATCGTATAACGTTATATACTATCACGTTATAACGTATAACGTTATACTGCATCACTATATGACATATAACGATATATTGCATTACTAAATGACGTATAACGTTATATAGCTTCTCTTTATGACGTGTAACGTTATGAACTATTACGTTATAACGTATAACTTTATATTGCATCACTATATGACGTATAACGTCATATTGCATGACTACAGGACGTATAAAGTTATATTGCATCACTATATGACGTATAACTTTATATTGCATCACTATACGTCGTAGACCGTTATATTGTATTACTAAATGACGTATAACGTTATATAGCTTCTCTTTATGACGTGTAACGTTATGAACTATTACGTTATAACGTATAACGTTATATTGCATCGCTATATGACGTATAACGTTAAATTGCATCACTATAGGACGTATTACGCTATATACTATCACGTTATAACGTATAACGTTATATTGCATTACTAAATGACGTATAACGTTATATTGCACCACTATTGATCGTATAACGTTATATACTATTACGCTATAACGTATAACGTTGTAGTGCATCACTATAGGACGTAAACGTTATATCGCATTACTGAATGACGTATAACGTTATATAGCTTCTCTTTATGACGTATAACGTTATGAGCTATTCCGTTATAACGTATAACGCTATATTGCATGACTATATGACGTATAACGTCATATTGCATGACTATAGGACGTATAACGCTATATTGCATCACTATATGACGTATAACGTTAAATTGCATCACTATAGGATGTATTACGCTATATACTATCACGTTATAACGTATAACGTTATATTGCATCACTATATGACGTATAACGATATATTGCATTAATAATGACGTATAACGTTATATAGCTCCTCTTTATGACGTGTAACGTTATGAACTATTACGTTATAACGGATAACGTTATATTGCATCACTATATGACGTATAACGTCATATTGCATGACTATAGGACGTATAACGTTATATTGCATCACTACATAACGTATAATGTTATATTGCATCACTATATGACGTATAACGATATATTGCATTACTAAATGACCTATAACGTTATATTGCATCACTATATGACGTATAACGTCATATTGTATGACTACAGGACGAATAACGTTATATTGCATTACTAAATGACGTATAACGTTATATTGCATCATTATATGACGTATAACGTTATATACTATAACGTTATGAAGGAATATCGTTATACTGCATCACTATATGACGTATAACGTTATATTGCATCACTATATGACGTATAACGATATATTGCATTTCTAAATGACGTATAACGTTATATAGCTCCTCTTTATGACGTGTAACGTTATGAACTATTACGTTATAACGGATAACGTTATATTGCATCACTATATGACGTATAACGTCATATTGCATGACTATAGGACGTATAACGTTATATTGCATCACTACATAACGTATAATGTTATATTGCATCACTATATGACGTATAACGTTATATTGCATCACTAAATGACGTATAACGTTATATTGCATCACTATATGACGTATAACGTCATATTGTATGACTACAGGACGAATAACGTTATATTGCATTACTAAATGACGTATAACGTTATATTGCATCATTATATGACGTATAACGTTATATTGCATCACTATATGTCGTAGAACGTTATATTGTATTACCAAATGACGTATAACGTTATATAGCTTCTCTTTATGACGTGTAATGTTATAAACTATTACGTTATAACGTATAACTTTATATTGCATCACTATATGACGTATAACGTTATACTGCATCACTATATGACGTATAATGTTATATTGCATTACTAAATGACGTATAACGTTATATTGCACCACTATTGATAGTATAACGTTATATACTATTACGCTATAACGTATAACGTTGTATTGCTTCACTATAGGACGTAAACGTTATATCGCATTACTGAATGACGTATAACGTTATATAGCTTCTCTCTATGAGCTATAACATTATGAGCTATTCCGTTATAACGTATAACGCTATATTGCACGACTATATGACGTATAACGTCACATTGCATGACTATAGGACGTATGACGCTATATTGCTTCACTATATGACGTATAACGTTAAATTGCATCACTATAGGACGTATTACGCTATATACTATCACACTATAACGTATAACGTTATATTGCATCACTATATGACGTATAACGATATATTGCATTACTAAATGACGTATAACGTTATATAGCTTCTCTTTATGACGTGTAACGTTATGAGCTATTACGTTATAACGGATAACGTTATATTGCATCACTATATGACGTATAACGTCATATTGCATGACTACAGGACGTATAACGTTATATTGCACCACTATTGATCGTATAACGTTATATACTATTACGCTATAACGTATAACGTTGTAGTGCATCACTATAGGACGTAAAGGTTACATCGCATTACTGAATGACGTATAACGTTATATAGCTTCTCTTTATGACGTATAACGTTATGAGCTATTCCGTTATAACGTATAACGCTATATTGCATGACTATATGACGTATAACGTCATATTGCATGACTATAGGACGTATAACGCTATATTGCATCACTACATGACGTATAACGTTGAATTGCATCACTATAGGACGTATTACGCTATATACAATCACGTTATAACGTATAACGTTATATTGCATCACTATATGACGTATAACGATATATTGCATTACTAAATAACGTATAACGTTATATGGCTTCTCTTTATGACGTGTAACGTTATGAACTATTACGTTATAACGGATAACGTTATATTGCATCACTACATAACGTATAATGTTATATTGCATCACTATATGACGTATAACGATATATTGCATTACTAAATGACGTATAACGTTATATTGCATCACTATATGACGTATAACGTTATATACTATAACGTTATGAAGGAATATCGTTATACTGCATCACTATATGACGTATAACGTTATATTGCATGACTATAGGACGTATAACGTTATATTGCATCACTATATGACGTATAACGTCATATTGTATGACTACAGGACGAATAACGTTATATTGCATTACTAAATGACGTATAACGTTATATTGCATCATTATATGACGTATAACGTTATGTACTATAACGTTATGAAGGAATATCGTTATACTGTATCACTATATGACGTCTAACGTTATATTGCATCACTATAGGACGTATTACGTGGTATACTATTACGTTATAACGTATAACGTTATATTGAATCACTACATGACGTATAACGTTATATTGCATCACTATATGTCGTAGAACGTTATATTGTATTACTAAATGACGTATAACGTTATATAGCTTCTCTTTATGACGTGTAACGTTATGAACTATTACGTTATAACGTATAACGTTATATTGCATCACTATATGACGTATAACGTTATACTGCATCACTATATGACGTATAACGTTAAATTGCATCACTATAGGACGTATTACGCTATATACTATCACGTTATAACGTATAACGTTATATTGCATTACTAAATGACGTATAACGTTATATTGCACCACTATTGATCGTATAACGTTATATACTATTACGCTATAACGTATAACGTTGTAGTGCATCACTATAGGACGTAAACGTTATATCGCATTACTGAATGACGTATAACGTTATATAGCTTCTCTTTATGACGTATAACGTTATGAGCTATTCCGTTATAACGTATAACGCTATATTGCATGACTATATGACGTATAACGTTATATTGCATCACTATATGACGTATAACGATATATTGCATTAATAATGACGTATAACGTTATATAGCTCCTCTTTATGACGTGTAACGTTATGAACTATTACGTTATAACGTATAACGTTATATTGCATCACTATATGACGTATAACGATATATTGCATTAATAATGACGTATAACGTTATATAGCTCCTCTTTATGACGTGTAACGTTATGAACTATTACGTTATAACGGATAACGTTATATTGCATCACTATATGACGTATAACGTCATATTGCATGACTATAGGACGTATAACGTTATATTGCATCACTACATAACGTATAATGTTATATTGCATCACTATATGACGTATAACGATATATTGCATTACTAAATGACCTATAACGTTATATTGCATCACTATATGACGTATAACGTCATATTGTATGACTACAGGACGAATAACGTTATATTGCATTACTAAATGACGTATAACGTTATATTGCATCATTATATGACGTATAACGTTATATACTATAACGTTATGAAGGAATATCGTTATACTGCATCACTATATGACGTATAACGTTATATTGCATCACTATATGACGTATAACGATATATTGCATTTCTAAATGACGTATAACGTTATATAGCTCCTCTTTATGACGTGTAACGTTATGAACTATTACGTTATAACGGATAACGTTATATTGCATCACTATATGACGTATAACGTCATATTGCATGACTATAGGACGTATAACGTTATATTGCATCACTACATAACGTATAATGTTATATTGCATCACTATATGACGTATAACGATATATTGCATTACTAAATGACGTATAACGTTATATTGCATCACTATATGACGTATAACGTCATATTGTATGACTACAGGACGAATAACGTTATATTGCATTACTAAATGACGTATAACGTTATATTGCATCATTATATGACGTATAACGTTATATTGCATCACTATATGTCGTAGAACGTTATATTGTATTACCAAATGACGTATAACGTTATATAGCTTCTCTTTATGACGTGTAATGTTATAAACTATTACGTTATAACGTATAACTTTATATTGCATCACTATATGACGTATAACGTTATACTGCATCACTATATGACGTATAATGTTATATTGCATTACTAAATGACGTATAACGTTATATTGCACCACTATTGATAGTATAACGTTATATACTATTACGCTATAACGTATAACGTTGTATTGCTTCACTATAGGACGTAAACGTTATATCGCATTACTGAATGACGTATAACGTTATATAGCTTCTCTTTATGAGCTATAACATTATGAGCTATTCCGTTATAACGTATAACGCTATATTGCACGACTATATGACGTATAACGTCACATTGCATGACTATAGGACGTATGACGCTATATTGCTTCACTATATGACGTATAACGTTAAATTGCATCACTATAGGACGTATTACGCTATATACTATCACACTATAACGTATAACGTTATATTGCATCACTATATGACGTATAACGATATATTGCATTACTAAATGACGTATAACGTTATATAGCTTCTCTTTATGACGTGTAACGTTATGAGCTATTACGTTATAACGGATAACGTTATATTGCATCACTATATGACGTATAACGTCATATTGCATGACTACAGGACGTATAACGTTATATTGCACCACTATTGATCGTATAACGTTATATACTATTACGCTATAACGTATAACGTTGTAGTGCATCACTATAGGACGTAAAGGTTATATCGCATTACTGAATGACGTATAACGTTATATAGCTTCTCTTTATGACGTATAACGTTATGAGCTATTCCGTTATAACGTATAACGCTATATTGCATGACTATATGACGTATAACGTCATATTGCATGACTATAGGACGTATAACGCTATATTGCATCACTACATGACGTATAACGTTGAATTGCATCACTATAGGACGTATTACGCTATATACTATCACGTTATAACGTATAACGTTATATTGCATCACTATATGACGTATAACGATATATTGCATTACTAAATGACGTATAACGTTATATAGCTTCTCTTTATGACGTGTAACGTTATGAACTATTACGTTATAACGGATAACGTTATATTGCATCACTATATGACGTATAACGTCATATTGCATGACTATAGGACGTATAACGTTATATTGCATCACTACATAACGTATAATGTTATATTGCATCACTATATGACGTATAACGATATATTGCATTACTAAATGACGTATAACGTTATATTGCATCACTATATGACGTATAACGTTATATACTATAACGTTATGAAGGAATATCGTTATACTGCATCACTATATGACGTATAACGTTATATTGCATGACTATAGGACGTATAACGTTATATTGCATCACTATATGACGTATAGCGTCATATTGTATGACTACTGGACGTATAACGTTGTATTACATTACTAAATGACGTATAACGTTATATTGCATCATTATATGACGTATAACGTTATGTACTATAACGTTATGAAGGAATATCGTTATACTGCATCACTATATGACGTATAACGTTATATTGCATCACTATAGGACGTATTACGTGGTATACTATTACGTTATAACGTATAACGTTATATTGAATCACTATATGACGTATAACATTATATTGCATCACTATATGTCGTAGAACGTTATATTGTATTACTATATGACGTATAACGTTATATAGCTTCTCTTTATGACGTGTAACGTTATGAACTATTACGTTATAACGCATAACGTTATATTGCATCACTATATGACGTATAACGTTATACTGCATCACTATATGACGTATAATGTTATATTGCATTACTAAATGACGTATAACGTTATATTGCACCACTATTGATCGTATAACGTTATATACTATCACGTTATAACGTATAACGTTATATTGCATCACTATATGATGTATAACGATATGTTGCATTACTAAATGACGTATAACGTTATATAGCTTCTCTTTATGACGTGTAACGTTATGAACTATTACGTTATAACGGATAACGTTATATTGCATCACTATATGACGTATAACGTCATATTGCATGACTACAGGACGTATAACGTTATATTGCATCACTATAGGATGTAATATTTTATGATATATTACGTTATTACGTATAACGTTTTATTGCATGACTATATGACGTATAATGTCATATTGCATGACTATAGGACGTATAACGTTATATAGCATCACTACGTGACGTATAACGTTATATTGCATCACTAAAGGACGTATTGCGTTATATACTATTACGTTATAACGTATAACGTTATACTGCATCACTATATGACATATAACGATATATTGCAGTACTAAATGACGTATAACGTTATATAGCTTCTCTTTATGACGTGTAACGTTATGAACTATTACGTTATAACGTATAACGTTATATTGCATCACTATATGACGTATAACGTTAAATTGCATCACTATAGGACGTATTACGATATATACTATCACGTTATAACGTATAACGTTATATTGCATCACTATATGACGTATAACGATATATTGCATGACTAAATGACGTATAACGTTATATAGCTTCTCTTTATGACGTGTAACGTTATGAACTATTACGTTATAACGGATAACGTTATATTGCATCACTATATGACGTATAACGTCATATTGCATGACTACAGGACGTATAACGTTATATTGCATCACTATAGGATGTAATACGTTATGATATATTACGTTATTACGTATAACGTTTTATTGCATGACTATATGACGTATAACGTCATATTGCATGACTATAGGACGTATAACGTTATATTGCTTCACTACATGACGTATAACGCTGTATTGCATCACTATAGGACGTATTACGTTATATACTATTACGATATAACGTATAACGTTATACTGCATCACTATAGCACGTATAACGTTATATCGCATTACTGAATGACGTATAACGTTATATAGCTTCTCTTTATGACGTATAACGTTATGAACTATTACGTTATAACGTATAACGTTATATTGCATCACTATATGACGTATAACGTCATATTGCATGACTATAGGACGTATAACGTTATATTGCATCACTACATGACGTATAACGTTATATTGCATCACTATAGGACGTATTACGTTATATTGCATCACTATATGACGTATAACGATATATTGCATTACTAAATGACGTATAACGTTATATAGCTTCTCTTTATGACGTGTAACGTTATGAACTATTACGTTATAACGGATAACGTTAAATTGCATCACTATATGACGTATAACGTCAGATTGCATGACTACAGGACGTATAACGTTATATTGCATCACTAGAAGATGTAATACGTTATGATATATTACGTTATTACGTATAACGTTTTATTGCATCACTATATGACGTAGAATGTTATACTGCATCACTATATGACGTATAACGTCATATTGCATGACTATAGGACTTATAACGTTATATTGCATCACTACATGACGTATAACGTTATATTGCATCACTATAGGACGTATTACGTTATATACTATTACGTTATAGCGTATAACGTTATACTGCATCACTATATGACATATAACGATATATTGCATTACTAAATGACGTATAACGTTATATAGCTTCTCTTTACGACGTATAACGTTATGAACTATTACGTTATAACGTATAACGTTATATTGCATCACTATATGACGTATAGCGTCATATTGCATGACTATAGGACTTATAACGTTATATTGCATCACTACATGACGTATAACGTTATATTGCATCACTATAGGACGTATTACGTTATATACTATTACGTTATAGCGTATAACGTTATACTGCATCACTATATGACATATAACGATATATTGCATTACTAAATGACGTATAACGTTATATAGCTTCTCTTTATGACGTGTAACGTTATGAACTATTACGTTATAACGTATAACGTTATATTGCATCACTATATGACGTATAACGTTAAATTGCATCACTATAGGACGTATTACGCTATATACTATCACGTTATAACGTATAACGTTATATTGCATTACTAAATGACGTATAACGTTATATTGCACCACTATTGATCGTATAACGTTATATACTATTACGCTATAACGTATAACGTTGTAGTGCATCACTATAGGACGTAAAGGTTATATCGCATTACTGAATGACGTATAACGTTATATAGCGTCTCTTTATGACGTATAACGTTATGAGCTATTCCGTTATAACTTATAACGCTATATTGCATGACTATATGACGTATAACGTCATATTGCATGACTATAGGACGTATAACGTTATATTGCATCACTACATAACGTATAATGTTATATTGCATCACTATATGACGTATAACGATATATTGCATTACTAAATGACGTATAACGTTATATTGCATCACTATATGACGTATAACGTTATATACTATAACGTTATGAAGGAATATCGTTATACTGCATCACTATATGACTTATAACGTTATATTGCATGACTATAGGACGTATAACGTTATATTGCATCACTATATGACGTATAACGTCATATTGTACGACTACAGGACGAATAACGTTATATTGCATTACTAAATGACGTATAACGTTATATTGCATCATTATATGACGTATAACGTTATATACTATAACGTTATGAAGGAATATCGTTATACTGCATCACTATATGACGTATAGCGTTATATTGCATCACTATATGACGTATTACGTGGTATACTATTACGTTATAACGTATAACGTTATATTGAATCACTATATGACGTATAACGTTATATTGCATCACTATATGACGTATAATGTTATATTGCATTACTAAATGACGTATAACGTTATATTGCACCACTATTGATGGTATAACGTTATATACTATTACGCTATAACGTATAACGTTGTATTGCTTCACTATAGGACGTAAACGTTATATCGCATTACTGAATGACATATAACGTTATATAGCTTCTCTTTATGAGCTATAACATTATGAGCTATTCCGTTATAACGTATAACGCTATATTGCACGACTATATGACGTATAACGTCACATTGCATGACTATAGGACGTATGACGCTATATTGCTTCACTATATGACGTATAACGTTAAATTGCATCACTATAGGACGTATTACGCTATATACTATCACACTATAACGTATAACGTTATATTGCATCACTATATGACGTATAACGATATATTGCATTACTAAATGACGTATAACGTTATATAGCTTCTCTTTATGACGTGTAACGTTATGAGCTATTACGTTATAACGGATAACGTTATATTGCATCACTATATGACGTATAACGTCATATTGCATGACTACAGGACGTATAACGTTATATTGCACCACTATTGATCGTATAACGTTATATACTATTACGCTATAACGTATAACGTTGTAGTGCATCACTATAGGACGTAAAGGTTATATTGCATTACTGAATGACGTATAACGTTATATAGCTTCTCTTTATGACGTATAACGTTATGAGCTATTCCGTTATAACGTATAACGCTATATTGCATGACTATATGACGTATAACGTCATATTGCATGACTATAGGACGTATAACGCTATATTGCATCACTACATGACGTATAACGTTGAATTGCATCACTATAGGACGTATTACGCTATATACAATCACGTTATAACGTATAACGTTATATTGCATCACTATATGACGTATAACGATATATTGCATTACTAAATAACGTATAACGTTATATGGCTTCTCTTTATGACGTGTAACGTTATGAACTATTACGTTATAACGGATAACGTTATATTGCATCACTACATAACGTATAATGTTATATTGCATCACTATATGACGTATAACGATATATTGCATTACTAAATGTCGTATAACGTTATATTGCAACACTATTTGACGTATAACGTTATATACTATAACGTTATGAAGGAATATCGTTATACTGCATCACTATATGACGTATAACGTTATATTGCATGACTATAGGACGTATAACGTTATATTGCATCACTATATGACGTATAACGTCATATTGTATGACTACAGGACGAATAACGTTATATTGCATTACTAAATGACGTATAACGTTATATTGCATCATTATTTGACGTATAACGTTATGTACTATAACGTTATGAAGGAATATCGTTATACTGTATCACTATATGACGTCTAACGTTATATTGCATCACTATAGGACGTATTACGTGGTATACTATTACGTTATAACGTATAACGTTATATTGAATCACTATATGACGTATAACATTATATTGCATCACTATATGTCGTAGAACGTTATATTGTATTACTAAATGACGTATAACGTTATATAGCTTCTCTTTATGACGTGTAACGTTATGAACTATTACGTTATAACGTATAACGTTATATTGCATCACTATATGACGTATAACGTTATACTGCATCACTATATGACGTATAATGTTATATTGCATTACTAAATGACGTATAACGTTATATTGCACCACTATTGATCGTATAACGTTATATACTATCACGTTATAACGTATAACGTTATATTGCATCACTATATGACGTATAACGATATGTTGCATTACTAAATGACGTATAACGTTATATAGCTTCTCTTTATGGCGTGTAACGTTATGAACTATTACGTTATAACGTATAACGTTATATTGCATCACTATATGACGTATAACGTTAAATTGCATCACTATAGGACGTATTACGATATATACTATCACGTTATAACGTATAACGTTATATTGCATCACTATATGACGTATAACGATATATTGCATGACTAAATGACGTATAACGTTATATAGCTTCTCTTTATGACGTGTAACGTTATGAACTATTACGTTATAACGGATAACGTTATATTGCATCACTATATGACGTATAACGTCATATTGCATGACTACAGGACGTATAACGTTATATTGCATCACTATAGGATGTAATACGTTATGATATATTACGTTATTACGTATAACGTTTTATTGCATGACTATATGACGTATAACGTCATATTGCATGACTATAGGACGTATAACGTTATATTGCTTCACTACATGACGTATAACGCTGTATTGCATCACTATAGGACGTATTACGTTATATACTATTACGATATAACGTATAACGTTATACTGCATCACTATAGCACGTATAACGTTATATCGCATTACTGAATGACGTATAACGTTATATAGCTTCTCTTTATGACGTATAACGTTATGAACTATTACGTTATAACGTATAACGTTATATTGCATCACTATATGACGTATAACGTCATATTGCATGACTATAGGACGTATAACGTTATATTGCATCACTACATGACGTATAACGTTATATTGCATCACTATAGGACGTATTACGTTATATTGCATCACTATATGACGTATAACGATATATTGCATTACTAAATGACGTACGACGTTATATAGCTGCTCTTTATGACGTGTAACGTTATGAACTATTACGTTATAACGGATAACGTTAAATTGCATCACTATATGACGTATAACGTCAGATTGCATGACTACAGGACGTATAACGTTATATTGCATCACTAGAAGATGTAATACGTTATGATATATTACGTTATTACGTATAACGTTTTATTGCATCACTATATGACGTAGAATGTTATACTGCATCACTATATGACGTATAACGTCATATTGCATGACTATAGGACTTATAACGTTATATTGCATCACTACATGACGTATAACGTTATATTGCATCACTATAGGACGTATTACGTTATATACTATTACGTTATAGCGTATAACGTTATACTGCATCACTATATGACATATAACGATATATTGCATTACTAAATGACGTATAACGTTATATAGCTTCTCTTTACGACGTATAACGTTATGAACTATTACGTTATAACGTATAACGTTATATTGCATCACTATATGACGTATAGCGTCATATTGCATGACTATAGGACTTATAACGTTATATTGCATCACTACATGACGTATAACGTTATATTGCATCACTATAGGACGTATTACGTTATATACTATTACGTTATAGCGTATAACGTTATACTGCATCACTATATGACATATAACGATATATTGCATTACTAAATGACGTATAACGTTATATAGCTTCTCTTTATGACGTGTAACGTTATGAACTATTACGTTATAACGTATAACGTTATATTGCATCACTATATGACGTATAACGTTAAATTGCATCACTATAGGACGTATTACGCTATATACTATCACGTTATAACGTATAACGTTATATTGCATTACTAAATGACGTATAACGTTATATTGCACCACTATTGATCGTATAACGTTATATACTATTACGCTATAACGTATAACGTTGTAGTGCATCACTATAGGACGTAAAGGTTATATCGCATTACTGAATGACGTATAACGTTATATAGCGTCTCTTTATGACGTATAACGTTATGAGCTATTCCGTTATAACTTATAACGCTATATTGCATGACTATATGACGTATAACGTCATATTGCATGACTATAGGACGTATAACGTTATATTGCATCACTACATAACGTATAATGTTATATTGCATCACTATATGACGTATAACGATATATTGCATTACTAAATGACGTATAACGTTATATTGCATCACTATATGACGTATAACGTTATATACTATAACGTTATGAAGGAATATCGTTATACTGCATCACTATATGACGTATAACGTTATATTGCATGACTATAGGACGTATAACGTTATATTGCATCACTATATGACGTATAACGTCATATTGTACGACTACAGGACGAATAACGTTATATTGCATTACTAAATGACGTATAACGTTATATTGCATCATTATATGACGTATAACGTTATATACTATAACGTTATGAAGGAATATCGTTATACTGCATCACTATATGACGTATAGCGTTATATTGCATCACTATATGACGTATTACGTGGTATACTATTACGTTATAACGTATAACGTTATATTGAATCACTATATGACGTATAACGTTATATTGCATCACTATATGACGTATAATGTTATATTGCATTACTAAATGACGTATAACGTTATATTGCACCACTATTGATGGTATAACGTTATATACTATTACGCTATAACGTATAACGTTGTATTGCTTCACTATAGGACGTAAACGTTATATCGCATTACTGAATGACATATAACGTTATATAGCTTCTCTTTATGAGCTATAACATTATGAGCTATTCCGTTATAACGTATAACGCTATATTGCACGACTATATGACGTATAACGTCACATTGCATGACTATAGGACGTATGACGCTATATTGCTTCACTATATGACGTATAACGTTAAATTGCATCACTATAGGACGTATTACGCTATATACTATCACACTATAACGTATAACGTTATATTGCATCACTATATGACGTATAACGATATATTGCATTACTAAATGACGTATAACGTTATATAGCTTCTCTTTATGACGTGTAACGTTATGAGCTATTACGTTATAACGGATAACGTTATATTGCATCACTATATGACGTATAACGTCATATTGCATGACTACAGGACGTATAACGTTATATTGCACCACTATTGATCGTATAACGTTATATACTATTACGCTATAACGTATAACGTTGTAGTGCATCACTATAGGACGTAAAGGTTATATTGCATTACTGAATGACGTATAACGTTATATAGCTTCTCTTTATGACGTATAACGTTATGAGCTATTCCGTTATAACGTATAACGCTATATTGCATGACTATATGACGTATAACGTCATATTGCATGACTATAGGACGTATAACGCTATATTGCATCACTACATGACGTATAACGTTGAATTGCATCACTATAGGACGTATTACGCTATATACAATCACGTTATAACGTATAACGTTATATTGCATCACTATATGACGTATAACGATATATTGCATTACTAAATAACGTATAACGTTATATGGCTTCTCTTTATGACGTGTAACGTTATGAACTATTACGTTATAACGGATAACGTTATATTGCATCACTACATAACGTATAATGTTATATTGCATCACTATATGACGTATAACGATATATTGCATTACTAAATGTCGTATAACGTTATATTGCATCACTATTTGACGTATAACGTTATATACTATAACGTTATGAAGGAATATCGTTATACTGCATCACTATATGACGTATAACGTTATATTGCATGACTATAGGACGTATAACGTTATATTGCATCACTATATGACGTATAACGTCATATTGTATGACTACAGGACGAATAACGTTATATTGCATTACTAAATGACGTATAACGTTATATTGCATCATTATTTGACGTATAACGTTATGTACTATAACGTTATGAAGGAATATCGTTATACTGTATCACTATATGACGTCTAACGTTATATTGCATCACTATAGGACGTATTACGTGGTATACTATTACGTTATAACGTATAACGTTATATTGAATCACTATATGACGTATAACATTATATTGCATCACTATATGTCGTAGAACGTTATATTGTATTACTAAATGACGTATAACGTTATATAGCTTCTCTTTATGACGTGTAACGTTATGAACTATTACGTTATAACGTATAACGTTATATTGCATCACTATATGACGTATAACGTTATACTGCATCACTATATGACGTATAATGTTATATTGCATTACTAAATGACGTATAACGTTATATTGCACCACTATTGATCGTATAACGTTATATACTATCACGTTATAACGTATAACGTTATATTGCATCACTATATGACGTATAACGATATGTTGCATTACTAAATGACGTATAACGTTATATAGCTTCTCTTTATGGCGTGTAACGTTATGAACTATTACGTTATAACGTATAACGTTATATTGCATCACTAAAGGACGTATTGCGTTATATACTATTACGTTATAACGTATAACGTTATACTGCATCACTATATGACATATAACGGTATATTGCAATACTAAATGACGTATAACGTTATATAGCTTCTCTTTATGACGCGTAACGTTATGAACTATTACGTTATAACGTATAACGTTATATTGCATCACTATATGACGTATAACGTTAAATTGCATCACTATAGGACGTATTACGATATATACGATCACGTTATAACGTATAACGTTATATTGCATTACTAAATGACGTATAACGTTATATTGCACCACTATTGATCGTATAACGTTATATACTATTACGCTATTACGTATAACTTTGTATTGCATCACTATAGGACGTAAACGTTATATCGCATTACTGAATGACGTATAACGTTATATAGCTTCTCTTTATGACGTATAACATTATGAGCTATTCCGTTATAACGTATAACGCTATATTGCACGTCTATATGACGTATAACGTCACATTGCATGACCATAGGACGTATAACGCTATTTTGCATCACTATATGACGTATAACGTTAAATAGCATCACTATAGGACGTATTACGCTATATACTATCACGTTATAACGTATAACGTTATATTGCATCACTATATGACGTATAACGATATATTGCATTACTAAATGACGTATAACGTTATATAGCTTCTCTTTATGACGTGTAACGTTATGAACTATTACGTTATAACGGATAACGTTAAATTGCATCACTATATGACGTATAACGTCAGATTGCATGACTACAGGACGTATAACGTTATATTGCATCACTAGAAGATGTAATACGTTATGATATATTACGTTATTACGTATAACGTTTTATTGCATGACTATATGAAGTATAACGTCATATTGCATGACTATAGGACGTATAACGTTAAATTGCATCACTACATGACGTATAACGTTATATTGCATCACTGTAGGACGTATTACGTTATATACTATTACGTTATAACGTATAACGTTATACTGCATCACAATAGCACGTATAACGTTATATCGCATTACTGAATGACGTATAACGTTATATAGCTTCTCTTTATGACGTGTAACGTTATGAACTATTACGTTATAACGGATAACGGTAAATTGCATCACTATATGACGTATAACGTCATATTGCATGACTACAGGACGTATAACGTTATATTGCATCACTATAGGATGTAATTCGTTATGATATATTACGTTATTACGTATAACGTCATATTGCATGACTACAGGACGTATAACGTTATATTGCATCACTATATGAAGTATAACGTCATATTGCATGACTACAGGACGTATAACGTTATATTGCATCACTATAGGATGTAATACGTTATGATATATTACGTTATTACGTATAACGTTTTGTTGCATCACTATATGACGTAGAATGTTATACTGCATCACTATATGACGTATAACGTCATATTGCATGACTATAGGACGTATAACGTGATATTGCATCACTACATGACGTATAACGTTATATTGCATCACTATAGGACGTATTACGTTATATACTATTACGTTATAACGTATAACGTCATACTGCATCACTATAGCACGTATAACATTATATCGCATTACTGAATGACGTATAACGTTATATAGCTTCTCTTTATGACGTATAACGTTATGAACTATTACGTTATAACGCATAACGTTATATTGCATCACTATATGACGTATAACGTCATATTGCATGACTATAGGACGTATAACGTTACATTGCATTACTAAATGACGTATAACGTCATGTAGCTTCTCTTTATGACGTGTAACGTTATGAACTATTACGTTATAACGGATAACGTTATATTGCATCACTATATGACGTATAACGTCATATTGCATGACTACAGGACGTATAACGTTATATTGCATCACTATAGGATGTAATACGTTATGATATATTACGTTATTACGTATAACGTTTTATTGCATGACTATATGACGTATAACGTCATATTGCATGACTATAGGACGTATAACGTTATATTGCTTCACTACATGACGTACAACTCTATATTGCATCACTATAGGACGTATTACGTTATATACTATTACGTTATAACGTATAACGTTATACTGCATCACTATAGCACGTATAACGTTATATCGCATTACTGAATGACGTATAACGTTATATAGCTTCTCTTTATGACGCATAACGTTATGAACTATTACGTTATAACGTATAACGTTATATTGCATCACTATATGACGTATAACGTCATATTGCATGACTATAGGACGTATAACGTTATATTGCATTACTAAATGACGTATAACGTTATGTAGCTTCTCTTTATGACGTGTAACGTTATGAACTATTACGTTATAACGGATAACGTTATATTGCATCACTATATGACGTATAACGTCATATTGCATGACTACAGGACGTATAACGTTATATTGCATCACTATAGGATGTAATACGTTATGATATATTACGTTATTACGTATAACGTTTTATTGCATGACTATATGACGTATAACTTCATATTGCATGACTATAGGACGTATAACGTTATATTGCTTCACTACATGACGTACAACTCTATATTGCATCACTATAGGACGTATTACGTTATATACTATTACGTTATAACGTATAACGTTATACTGCATCACTATAGCAATTATAACGTTATATCGCATTACTGAATGACGTATAACGTTATATAGCTTCTCTTTATGACGTATAACGTTATGAACTATTACGTTATAACGTATAACGTTATATTGCATCACTATATGACGTATAACGTCATATTGCATGACTATAGGACGTATAACGTTATATTGCATCACTACATGACGTATAACGTTATATTGCATCACTATAGGACGTATTACGTTATATACTATTACGTTATAACGTATAACGTTATACTGCATCACTATATGACATATAACGATATATTGCAATACTAAATGACGTATAACGTTATATAGCTTCTCTTTATGACGTGTAACGTTATGAACTATTACGTTATAACGTATAACGTTATATTGAATCACCATATGACGTATAGCGTTAAATTGCATCACTATAGGACGTATTACGCTATATACTATCACGTTATAACGTATAACGTTATATTGCATTACTAAATGACGTATAACGTTATATTGCACCACTATTGATCGTATAACGTTATATACTATTACGCTATAACGTATAACGTTGTATTGCATCACTATAGGACGTAAACGTTATATCGCATTACTGAATGACGTATAACGTTATATAGCTTCTCTTTATGACGTATAACATTATGAGCTATTCCGTTATAACGTATAACGCTATATTGCACGACTATATGACGTATAACGTCACATTGCATGACTATAGGACGTATAACGCTATATTGCATCACTATATGACGTATAACGTTATATTGCATCACCATAGGACGTATTACGTTATATTGCATCACTATATGACGTATAACGTTATATTGCATCACTATAGGACGTATAACGTTATATTGCATCACCATAGGACGTATTACGTTATATACTATTACGTTATAACGTATAACGTTATACTGCATCACTATAGTACGTATAACGTTATATCGCATTACTGAATGACGTATAACGTTATATAGCTTCTCTTTATGACGTATAACGTTATGAACTATTACGTTATAACGTATAACGTTATATTGCATCACTATATGACGTATAACGCCATATTGCATGACTATAGGACGTATAACGTTATATTGCATCACTACATGACGTATAACGTTATATTGCATCACTATAGGACGTATTACGTTATATACTATTACGTTATAACGTATAACGTTATACTGCATCACAATAGCACGTATAACGTTATATCGCATTACTGAATGACGTATAACGTTATATAGCTTCTCTTTATGACGTATAACGTTATGAACTATTACGTTATAACGTATAACGTTATATTGCATCACTCTACGACGTATAACGTCATATTGCATGACTATAGGACGTATAACGTTATATTGCATCACTACATGACGTATAACGTTATATTGCATCACTATAGGACGTATTACGTTATATTGCATCACTATATGACGTATAACGATATATTGCATTACTAAATGACGTATAACGTTATATAGCTTCTCTTTATGACGTGTAACGTTATGAACTATTACGTTATAACGGATAACGTTATATTGCATTACTAAATGACGTATAACGTTATGTAGCTTCTCTTTATGACGTGTAACGTTATGAACTATTACGTTATAACGGATAACGTTATATTGCATCACTATATGACGTATAACGTCATATTGCATGACTGCAGGACGTATAACGTTATATTGCATCACTATATGAAGTATAACGTCATATTGCATGACTACAGGACGTATAACGTTATATTGCATCACTATAGGATGTAATACGTTATGTTATATTACGTTATTACGTATAACGTTTTATTGCATCACTATATGACGTAGAATGTTATACTGCATCACTATATGACGTATAACGTCATATTGCATGACTATAGGACGTATAACGTGATATTGCATCACTACATGACGTATAACGTTATATTGCATCACTATAGGACGTATTACGTTATATACTATTACGTTATAACGTATAACGTCATACTGCATCACTATAGCACGTATAACGTTATATCGCATTACTGAATGACGTATAACGTTATATAGCTTCTCCTTATGACGTATA
This sequence comes from Bombus terrestris, assembly GCF_910591885.1. Lineage (NCBI taxonomy): Eukaryota > Metazoa > Arthropoda > Insecta > Hymenoptera > Apidae > Bombus > Bombus terrestris. The sequence goes on from NW_025963548.1 coordinate 7,869,671, forward strand.
ACGTTATGAACTATTACGTTATAACGCATAACGTTATATTGCATCACTATATGACGTATAACGTCATATTGCATGACTATAGGACGTATAACGTTATATTGCATTACTAAATGACGTATAACGTTATGTAGCTTCTCTTTATGACGTGTAACGTTATGAACTATTACGTTATAATGGATAACGTTATATTGCATCACTATATGACGTATAACGTCATATTGCATGACTACAGGACGTATAACGTTATATTGCATCACTATAGGATGTAATACGTTATGATATATTACGTTATTACGTATAACGTTTTATTGCATGACTATATGACGTATAACGTCATATTGCATGACTATAGGACGTATAACGTTATATTGCTTCACTACATGACGTACAACTCTATATTGCATCACTATAGGACGTATTACGTTATATACTATTACGTTATAACGTATAACGTTATACTGCATCACTATAGCACGTATAACGTTATATCGCATTACTGAATGACGTATAACGTTATATAGCTTCTCTTTATGACGTATAACGTTATGAACTATTACGTTATAACGTATAACGTTATATTGCATCACTATATGACGTATAACGTCATATTGCATGACTATAGGACGTATAACGTTATATTGCATCACTACATGACGTATAACGTTATATTGCATCACTATAGGACGTATTACGTTATATACTATTACGTTATAACGTATAACGTTATACTGCATCACTATATGACATATAACGATATATTGCAATACTAAATGACGTATAACGTTATATAGCTTCTCTTTATGACGTGTAACGTTATGAACTATTACGTTATAACGTATAACGTTATATTGCATCACTATATGACGTATAGTGTTAAATTGCATCACTATAGGACGTATTACGCTACATACTATCACGTTATAACGTATAACGTTATATTGCATTACTAAATGACGTATAACGTTATATTGCACCACTATTGATCGTATAACGTTATATACTATTACGCTATAACGTATAACGTTGTATTGCATCACTATAGGACGTAAACGTTATATCGCATTACTGAATGACGTATAACGTTATATAGCTTCTCTTTATGACGTATAACATTATGAGCTATTCCGTTATAACGTATAACGCTATATTGCACGACTATATGACGTATAACGTCACATTGCATGACTATAGGACGTATAACGCTATATTGCATCACTATATGACGTATAACGTTATATTGCATCACCATAGGACGTATTACGTTATATTGCATCACTATATGACGTATAACGTTATATTGCATCACTATAGGACGTATAACGTTATATTGCATCACCATAGGACGTATTACGTTATATACTATTACGTTATAACGTATAACGTTATACTGCATCACTATAGCACGTATAACGTTATATCGCATTACTGAATGACGTATAACGTTATATAGCTTCTCTTTATGACGTATAACGTTATGAACTATTACGTTATAACGTATAACGTTATATTGCATCACTATATGACGTATAACGCCATATTGCATGACTATAGGACGTATAACGTTATATTGCATCACTACATGACGTATAACGTTATATTGCATCACTATAGGACGTATTACGTTATATACTATTACGTTATAACGTATAACGTTATACTGCATCACAATAGCACGTATAACGTTATATCGCATTACTGAATGACGTATAACGTTATATAGCTTCTCTTTATGACGTATAACGTTATGAACTATTACGTTATAACGTATAACGTTATATTGCATCACTCTATGACGTATAACGTCATATTGCATGACTATAGGACGTATAACGTTATATTGCATCACTACATGACGTATAACGTTATATTGCATCACTATAGGACGTATTACGTTATATTGCATCACTATATGACGTATAACGTTAAATTGCATCACTATAGGACGTAGTACGCTATATACTATCACGTTATAACGTATAACGTTATATTGCATTACTAAATGACGTATAACGTTATATTGCACCACTATTGATCGTATAACGTTATATACTATTACGCTATAACGTATAACGTTGTATTGCATCACTATAGGACGTAAACGTTATATCGCATTACTGAATGACGTATAACGTTATATAGCTTCTCTTTATGACGTATAACATTATGAGCTATTCCGTTATAACGTATAACGCTATATTGCACGACTATATGACGTATAACGTCACATTGCATGACTATAGGACGTATGACGCTATATTGCATCACTATATGACGTATAACGTTAAATTGCATCACTATAGGACGTATTACGCTATATACTATCACACTATAACGTATAACGTTATATTGCATCACTATATGACGTATAACGATATATTGCATTACTAAATGACGTATAACGTTATATAGCTTCTCTTTATGACGTGTAACGTTATGAACTATTACGTTATAACGGATAACGTTATATTGCATCACTATATGACGTATAACGTCATATTGCATGACTACAGGACGTATAACGTTATATTGCATCACTATAGGATGTAATACTTTATGATATATTACGTTATTACGTATAACGTTTTATTGCATGACTATATGACGTATAACGTCATATTGCATGACTATAGGACGTATAACGTTATATTGCTTCACTACATGCCGTATAACGCTATATTGCATCACTACAGGACGTATTACGTTATATACTATTACGTTATAACGTATAACGTTATACTGCATCACTATAGCACGTATAACGTTATATCGCATTACTGAATGACGTATAACGTTATATAGCTTCTCTTTATTACGTATAACGTTATGAACTATTACGTTATAACGTATAACGTTATATTGCATCACTATATGACGCATAACGTCATATTGCATGACTATAGGACGTATAACGTTATATTGTATCACTACATGACGTATAACGTTATATTGCATCACTATAGGACGTATTACGTTATATACTATTACGTTATAACGTATAACGCTATACTGCATCACTATGTGACATATAACGATATATTGCAATACTAAATGACGTATAACGTTATATAGCTTCTCTTTATGACGTGTAACGTTATGAACTATTACGTTATAACGTATAACGTTATATTGCATCACTATATGACGTATAACGTCATATTGCATGACTACAGGACGTATAAAGTTATATTTTATCACTATATGACGTATAACGTTATATTGCATCACTATATGTCGTAGAACGTTATATTGTATTACTAAATGACGTATAACGTTATATAGCTTCTCTTTATGACGTGTAACATTATGAACTATTACGTTATAACGTATAACGTTATATTGCATCACTATATGACGTATAACGTTAAATTGCATCACTATAGGACGTATTACGCTATATACTATCACGTTATAACGTATAACGTTATATTGCATTACTAAATGACGTATAACGTTATATTGCACCACTATTGATCGTATAACGTTATATACTATTACGCTATAACGTATAACGTTGTATTGCATCACTATAGGACGTGAAAGTTATATCGCATTACTGAATGACGTATAACGTTATATAGCTTCTCTTTATGACGTATAACATTATGAGCTATTCCGTTATAACGTATAACGCTATATTGCACGACTATATGACGTATAACGTCACATTGCATGACTATAGGACGTATAACGCTATATTGCATCACTATATGACGTATAACGTTAAATTGCATCACTATAGGACGTATTACGCTATATACTATCACGTTATAACGTATAACGTTATATTTCATCACTATATGACGTATAACGATATATTGCATTACTAAATGACGTATAAAGTTATATAGCTTCTCTTTATGACGTGTAACGTTATGAACTATTACGTTATAACGGATAACGTTACATTGCATCACTATATGACGTATAACGTCATATTGCATGACTACGGGACGTATAACGTTATATTGCATCACTATAGGATGTAATACGTTATGATATATTACGTTATTACGTATCACGTTTTATTGCATGACTATATGACGTATAACGTCATATTGCATGACTATAGGACGTATAACGTTATATTGCTTCACTACATGACGTATAACGCTATATTGCATCACTATAGGACGTATAACGTTATATCGCATTACTGAATGACGTATAACGTTATATAGCTTCTCTTTATGACGTATAACGTTATGAACTATTACGTTATAACGTATAACGTAATATTGCATCACTATATGTCGTAGAACGTTATATTGTATTACTAAATGACGTATAACGGTATATAGCTTCTCTTTATGACGTGTAACGTTATGAACTATTACGTTATAACGTATAACGTTATATTGCATCACTACATGACGTATAACGTTATACTGCATCACTATAGCACGTATAACGTTATATCGCATTACTGACTGACGTATAACGTTATATAGCTTCTCTTTATGACGTATAACGTTATGAGCTATTACGTTATTACGTATAACGCTTTATTGCATCACTATATGACGTAGAATGTTATACTGCATCACTATATGACGTATAACGTCATATTGCATGACTATAGGACGTATAACGTTATATTGCTTCACTACATGACGTATAACGCTATATTGCATCACTATAGGACGTATTACGTTATATACTATTACGTTATAACGTATAACGTTATACTGCATCACTATAGCACGTATAACGTTATATCGCATTACTGAATGACGTATAACGTTATATAGCTTCTCTTTATGACGTATAACGTTATGAACTATTACGTTATAACGCATAACGTTATATTGCATCACTATATGACGTATAACGTCATATTGCATGACTATAGGACGTATAACGTTATATTGCATTACTAAATGACGTATAACGTTATGTAGCTTCTCTTTATGACGTGTAACGTTATGAACTATTACGTTATAACGGATAACGTTATATTGCATCACTATATGACGTATAACGTCATATTGCATGACTACAGGACGTATAACGTTATATTGCATCACTATAGGATGTAATACGTTATGATATATTACGTTATTACGTATAACGTTTTATTGCATCACTATATGACGTAGAATGTTATACTGCATCACTATATGACGTATAACGTCATATTGCATGACTATAGGACGTATAACGTGATATTGCATCACTACATGACGTATAACGTTATATTGCATCACTATAGGACGTATTACGTTATATACTATTACGTTATAACGTATAACGTCATACTGCATCACTATAGCACGTATAACGTTATATCGCATTACTGAATGACGTATAACGTTATATGGCTTCTCTTTATGACGTATAACGTTATGAACTATTACGTTATAACGCATAACGTTATATTGCATCACTATATGACGTATAACGTCATATTGCATGACTATAGGACGTATAACGTTATATTGCATTACTAAATGACGTATAACGTTATGTAGCTTCTCTTTATGACGTGTAACGTTATGAACTATTACGTTATAACGGATAACGTTATATTGCATCACTATATGACGTATAACGTCATATTGCATCACTATATGACGTATAACGTCATATTGCATGACTATAGGACGTATAACGTTATATTGCATTACTAAATGACGTATAACGTTAAATTGCATCACTATAGGACGTATTACGCTATATACTATCACGTTATAACGTATAACGTTATATTGCATCACTATAGGATGTAATACGTTATGATATATTACGTTATTACGTATAACGTTTTATTGCATGACTATATGACGTATAACGTCATATTGCATGACTATAGGACGTATAACGTTATATTGCTTCACTACATGACCTATAACGCTATATCGCATCACTATAGGACGTATTACGTTATATACTATTACGATATAACGTGTAACGTTATACTGCATCACTATAGCGCGTATAACGTTATATCGCATTATTGAATGACGTATAACGTTATATAGCTTCTCTTTATGACGTATAACGTTAGGAACTATTCCGTTATAACTTATAACGTTATATTGCATTACTAAATGACGTATAACGTTATATTGCACCACTATTGATCGTATAACGTTATATACTATTACGCTATAACGTATAACGTTATATTGCATCACTATATGACGTATAACGTTAAATTGCATCACTATAGGACGTATTACGTTATATACTATCACGTTATATCGTATAACGTTATATTGCATTACTAAATGACGTATAACGTTATATTGCACCACTATTGATCGTATAACGTTATATACTATTACGCTATAACGTATAACGTTGTATTGCATCACTATAGGACGTAAACGTTATATCGCATTACTGAATGACGTATAACGTTATATAGCTTCTCTTTATGACGTATAACATTATGAGCTATTCCGTTATAACGTATAACGCTATATTGCACGACTATATGACGTATAACGTCACATTGCATGACTATAGGACGTATAACGCTATATTGCATCACTACATGACGTATAACGTTATATTGCATCACTATAGGACGTATTACGTTATATTGCATCACTATATGACGTATAACGATACATTGCATTACTAAATGACGTATAACGTTATATAACTTCTCTTTATGACGTGTAACGTTATGAACTATTACGTTATAACGGATAACGTTATATTGCATCACTATATGACGTATAACGTCATATTGCGTGACTACAGGACGTATAACGTTATATTGCATCACTATAGGATGTAATACGTTATGATATATTACGTTATTACGTATAACGTTTTATTGCATGACTATATGAAGTATAACGTCATATTGCATGACTATAGGACGTATAACGTTAAATTGCATCACTACATGTCGTATAACGTTATATTGCATCACTGTAGGACGTATTACGTTATATACTATTACGTTATAACGTATAACGTTATACTGCATCACAATAGCACGTATAACGTTATATCGCATTACTGAATGACGTATAACGTTATATAGCTTCTCTTTATGACGTGTAACGTTATGAACTATTACGTTATAACGGATAACGTTAAATTGCATCACTATATGACGTATAACGTCATATTGCATGACTACAGGACGTATAACGTGATATTGCATCACTACATGACGTATAACGTTATATTGCATCACTATAGGACGTATTACGTTATATACTATTACGTTATAACGTATAACGTCATACTGCATCACTATAGCACGTATAACATTATATCGCATTACTGAATGACGTATAACGTTATATAGCTTCTCTTTATGACGTATAACGTTATGAACTATTACGTTATAACGCATAACGTTATATTGCATCACTATATGACGTATAACGTCATATTGCATGACTATAGGACGTATAACGTTATATTGCATTACTAAATGACGTATAACGTTATGTAGCTTCTCTTTATGACGTGTAACGTTATGAACTATTACGTTATAACGGATAACGTTATATTGCATCACTATATGACGTATAACGTCATATTGCATGACTACAGGACGTATAACGTTATATTGCATCACTATAGGATGTAATACGTTATGATATATTACGTTATTACGTATAACGTTTTATTGCATGACTATATGACGTATAACGTCATATTGCATGACTATAGGACGTATAACGTTATATTGCTTCACTACATGACGTACAACTCTATATTGCATCACTATAGGACGTATTACGTTATATACTATTACGTTATAACGTATAACGTTATACTGCATCACTATAGCACGTATAACGTTATATCGCATTACTGAATGACGTATAACGTTATATAGCTTCTCTTTATGACGTATAACGTTATGAACTATTACGTTATAACGTATAACGTTATATTGCATCACTATATGACGTATAACGTCATATTGCATGACTATAGGACGTATAACGTTATATTGCATTACTAAATGACGTATAACGTTATGTAGCTTCTCTTTATGACGTGTAACGTTATGAACTATTACGTTATAACGGATAACGTTATATTGCATCACTATATGACGTATAACGTCATATTGCATGACTACAGGACGTATAACGTTATATTGCATCACTATAGGATGTAATACGTTATGATATATTACGTTATTACGTATAACGTTTTATTGCATGACTATATGACGTATAACGTCATATTGCATGACTATAGGACGTATAACGTTATATTGCTTCACTACATGACGTATAACTCTATATTGCATCACTATAGGACGTATTACGTTATATACTATTACGTTATAACGTATAACGTTATACTGCATCACTATAGCACGTATAACGTTATATCGCATTACTGAATGACGTATAACGTTATATAGCTTCTCTTTATGACGTATAACGTTATGAACTATTACGTTATAACGTATAACGTTATATTGCATCACTATATGACATATAACGTCATATTGCATGACTATAGGACGTATAACGTTATATTGCATCACTACATGACGTATAACGTTATATTGCATCACTATAGGACGTATTACGTTATATACTATTACGTTATAACGTATAACGTTATACTGCATCACTATATGACATATAACGATATATTGCAATACTAAATGACGTATAACGTTATATAGCTTCTCTTTATGACGTGTAACGTTATGAACTATTACGTTATAACGTATAACGTTATATTGAATCACCATATGACGTATAGCGTTAAATTGCATCACTATAGGATGTAATACGTTATGATATATTACGTTATTACGTATAACGTTTTATTGCATGACTATATGACGTATAACGTCATATTGCATGACTATAGGACGTATAACGTTATATACTATTACGCTATAACGTATAACGTTGTATTGCATCACTATAGGACGTAAACGTTATATCGCATTACTGAATGACGTATAACGTTATATAGCTTCTCTTTATGACGTATAACATTATGAGCTATTCCGTTATAACGTATAACGCTATATTGCATCACTATATGACATATAACGTCATATTGCATGACTATAGGACGTATAACGTTATATTGCATCACTACATGACGTATAACGTTATATTGCATCACTATAGGACGTATTACGTTATATACTATTACGTTATAACGTATAACGTTATACTGCATCACTATATGACATATAACGATATATTGCAATACTAAATGACGTATAACGTTATATAGCTTCTCTTTATGACGTGTAACGTTATGAACTATTACGTTATAACGTATAACGTTATATTGAATCACCATATGACGTATAGCGTTAAATTGCATCACTATAGGATGTAATACGTTATGATATATTACGTTATTACGTATAACGTTTTATTGCATGACTATATGACGTATAACGTCATATAGCATGACTATAGGACATATAACGTTATATTGCTTCACTACATGACGTACAACTCTATATTGCATCACTATAGGACGTATTACGTTATATACTATTACGTTATAACGTATAACGTTATACTGCATCACTATAGCACGTATAACGTTATATCGCATTACTGAATGACGTATAACGTTATATAGCTTCTCTTTATGACGTATAACGTTATGAACTATTACGTTATAACGTATAACGTTATATTGCATCACTATATGACGTATAACGTCATATTGCATGACTATAGGACGTATAACGTTATATTGCATTACTAAATGACGTATAACGTTATGTAGCTTCTCTTTATGACGTGTAACGTTATGAACTATTACGTTATAACGGATAACGTTATATTGCATCACTATATGACGTATAACGTCATATTGCATGACTACAGGACGTATAACGTTATATTGCATCACTATAGGATGTAATACGTTATGATATATTACGTTATTACGTATAACGTTTTATTGCATGACTATATGACGTATAACGTCATATTGCATGACTATAGGACGTATAACGTTATATTGCTTCACTACATGACGTATAACTCTATATTGCATCACTATAGGACGTATTACGTTATATACTATTACGTTATAACGTATAACGTTATACTGCATCACTATAGCACGTATAACGTTATATCGCATTACTGAATGACGTATAACGTTATATAGCTTCTCTTTATGACGTATAACGTTATGAACTATTACGTTATAACGTCTAACGTTATATTGCATCACTATATGACATATAACGTCATATTGCATGACTATAGGACGTATAACGTTATATTGCATCACTACATGACGTATAACGTTATATTGCATCACTATAGGACGTATTACGTTATATACTATTACGTTATAACGTATAACGTTATACTGCATCACTATATGACATATAACGATATATTGCAATACTAAATGACGTATAACGTTATATAGCTTCTCTTTATGACGTGTAACGTTATGAACTATTACGTTATAACGTATAACGTTATATTGAATCACCATATGACGTATAGCGTTAAATTGCATCACTATAGGACGTATTACGCTATATACTATCACGTTATAACGTATAACGTTATATTGCATTACTAAATGACGTATAACGTTATATTGCACCACTATTGATCGTATAACGTTATATACTATTACGCTATAACGTATAACGTTGTATTGCATCACTATAGGACGTAAACGTTATATCGCATTACTGAATGACGTATAACGTTATATAGCTTCTCTTTATGACGTATAACATTATGAGCTATTCCGTTATAACGTATAACGCTATATTGCACGACTATATGACGTATAACGTCACATTGCATGACTATAGGACGTATAACGCTATATTGCATCACTATATGACGTATAACGTTATATTGCATCACCATAGGACGTATTACGTTATATTGCATCACTATATGACGTATAACGTTATATTGCATCACTATAGGACGTATAACGTTATATTGCATCACCATAGGACGTATTACGTTATATACTATTACGTTATAACGTATAACGTTATACTGCATCACTATAGCACGTATAACGTTATATCGCATTACTGAATGACGTATAACGTTATATAGCTCTCTTTATGACGTATAACGTTATGAACTATTACGTTATAACGTATAACGTTATATTGCATCACTATATGACGTATAACGCCATATTGCATGACTATAGGACGTATAACGTTATATTGCATCACTACATGACGTATAACGTTATATTGCATCACTATAGGACGTATTACGTTATATACTATTACGTTATAACGTATAACGTTATACTGCATCACTATATGACATATAACGATATATTGCAATACTAAATGACGTATAACGTTATATAGCTTCTCTTTATGACGTGTAACGTTATGAACTATTACGTTATAACGTATAACGTTATATTGCATCACTATATGACGTATAGCGTTAAATTGCATCACTATAGGACGTATTACGCTATATACTATCACGTTATAACGTATAACGTTATATTGCATTACTAAATGACGTATAACGTTATATTGCACCACTATTGATCGTATAACGTTATATACTATTACGCTATAACGTATAACGTTGTATTGCATCACTATAGGACGTAAACGTTATATCGCATTACTGAATGACGTATAACGTTATATAGCTTCTCTTTATGACGTATAACATTATGAGCTATTCCGTTATAACGTATAACGCTATATTGCACGACTATATGACGTATAACGTCACATTGCATGACTATAGGACGTATAACGCTATATTGCATCACTATATGACGTATAACGTTATATTGCATCACCATAGGACGTATTACGTTATATTGCATCACTATATGACGTATAACGTTATATTGCATCACTATAGGACGTATAACGTTATATTGCATCACCATACGACGTATTACGTTATATACTATTACGTTATAACGTATAACGTTATACTGCATCACTATAGCACGTATAACGTTATATCGCATTACTGAATGACGTATAACGTTATATAGCTTCTCTTTATGACGTATAACGTTATGAACTATTACGTTATAACGTATAACGTTATATTGCATCACTATATGACGTATAACGCCATATTGCATGACTATAGGACGTATAACGTTATATTGCATCACTACATGACGTATAACGTTATATTGCATCACTATAGGACGTATTACGTTATATACTATTACGTTACAACGTATAACGTTATACTGCATCACAATAGCACGTATAACGTTATATCGCATTACTGAATGACGTATAACGTTATATAGCTTCTCTTTATGACGTATAACGTTATGAACTATTACGTTATAACGTATAACGTTATATTGCATCACTCTATGACGTATAACGTCATATTGCATGACTATAGGACGTATAACGTTATATTGCATCACTACATGACGTATAACGTTATATTGCATCACTATAGGACGTATTACGTTATATTGCATCACTATATGACGTATAACGATATATTGCATTACTAAATGACGTATAACGTTATATAGCTTCTCTTTATGACGTGTAACGTTATGAACTATTACGTTATAACGGATAACGTTATATGGCATTACTAAATGACGTATAACGTTATGTAGCTTCTCTTTATGACGTGTAACGTTATGAACTATTACGTTATAACGGATAACGTTATATTGCATCACTATATGACGTATAACGTCATATTGCATGACTGCAGGACGTATAACGTTATATTGCATCACTATATGAAGTATAACGTCATATTGCATGACTACAGGACGTATAACGTTATATTGCATCACTATAGGATGTAATACGTTATGATATATTACGTTATTACGTATAACGTTTTATTGCATCACTATATGACGTAGAATGTTATACTGCATCACTATATGACGTATAACGTCATATTGCATGACTATAGGACGTATAACGTGATATTGCATCACTACATGACGTATAACGTTATATTGCATCACTATAGGACGTATTACGTTATATACTATTACGTTATAACGTATAACGTCATACTGCATCACTATAGCACGTATAACGTTATATCGCATTACTGAATGACGTATAACGTTATATGGCTTCTCTTTATGACGTATAAAGTTATGAACTATTACGTTATAACGCATAACGTTATATTGCATCACTATATGACGTATAACGTCATATTGCATGACTATAGGACGTATAACGTTATATTGCATTACTAAATGACGTATAACGTTATGTAGCTTCTCTTTATGACGTGTAACGTTATGAACTATTACGTTATAACGGATAACGCTATATTGCATCACTATATGACGTATAACGTCATATTGCATGACTACAGGACGTATAACGTTATATTGCATCACTATAGGATGTAATACGTTATGATATATTACGTTATTACGTATAACGTTTTATTGCATGACTATATGACGTATAACGTCATATTGCATGACTATAGGACGTATAACGTTATATTGCTTCACTACATGACGTACAACTCTATATTGCATCACTATAGAACGTATTACGTTATATACTATTACGTTATAACGTATAACGTTATACTGCATCACTATAGCACGTATAACGTTATATCGCATTACTGAATGACGTATAACGTTATATAGCTTCTCTTTATGACGTAAAACGTTATGAACTATTACGTTATAACGTATAACGTTATATTGCATCACTATATGACGTATAACGTCATATTGAATGACTATAGGACGTATAACGTTATATTGCATCACTACATGACGTATAACGTTATATTGCATCACTATAGGACGTATTACGTTATATACTATTACGTTATAACGTATAACGTTATACTGCATCACTATATGACATATAACGATATATTGCAATACTAAATGACGTATAACGTTATATAGCTTCTCTTTATGACGTGTAACGTTATGAACTATTACGTTATAACGTATAACGTTATATTGCATCACTATATGACGTATAGTGTTAAATTGCATCACTATAGGACGTATTACGCTACATACTATCACGTTATAACGTATAACGTTATATTGCATTACTAAATGACGTATAACGTTATATTGCACCACTATTGATCGTATAACGTTATATACTATTACGCTATAACGTATAACGTTGTATTGCATCACTATAGGACGTAAACGTTATATCGCATTACTGAATGACGTATAACGTTATATAGCTTCTCTTTATGACGTATAACATTATGAGCTATTCCGTTATAACGTATAACGCTATATTGCACGACTATATGACGTATAACGTCACATTGCATGACTATAGGACGTATAACGCTATATTGCATCACTATATGACGTATAACGTTATATTGCATCACTATAGGACGTATTACGTTATATACTATTACGTTATAACGTATAACGTTATACTGCATCACAATAGCACGTATAACGTTATATCGCATTACTGAATGACGTATAACGTTATATAGCTTCTCTTTATGACGTATAACGTTATGAACTATTACGTTATAACGTATAACGTTATATTGCATCACTCTATGACGTATAACGTCATATTGCATGACTATAGGACGTATAACGTTATATTGCATCACTACATGACGTATAACGTTATATTGCATCACTATAGGACGTATTACGTTATATTGCATCACTATATGACGTATAACGTTGTATTGCATCACTATAGGAAGTAAACGTTATATCGCATTACTGAATGACGTATAACGTTATATAGCTTCTCTTTATGACGTGTAACGTTATGAACTATTACGTTATAACGGATAACGTTATATTGCATCACTATATGACGTATAACGTCATATTGCATGACTAGAGGACGTATAACGTTATATTGCATCACTATAGGATGTAATACTTTATGATATATTACGTTATTACGTATAACGTTTTATTGCATAACTATATGACGTATAACGTCATATTGCATGACTATAGGACGTATAACGTTATATTGCTTCACTACATGCCGTATAACGCTATATTGCATCACTACAGGACGTATTACGTTATATACTATTACGTTATAACGTATAACGTTATACTGCATCACTATAGCACGTATAACGTTATATCGCATTACTGAATGACGTATAACGTTATATAGCTTCTCTTTATGACGTATAACGTTATGAACTATTACGTTATAACGTATAACGTTATATTGCATCACTATATGACGCATAACGTCATATTGCATGACTATAGGACGTATAACGTTATATTGCATCACTACATGACGTATAACGTTATATTGCATCACTATAGGACGTATTACGTTATATACTATTACGTTATAACGTATAACGCTATACTGCATCACTATGTGACATATAACGATATATTGCAATACTAAATGACGTATAACGTTATATAGCTTCTCTTTATGACGTGTAACGTTATGAACTATTACGTTATAACGTATAACGTTATATTGCATCACTATATGACGTATAACGTTAAATTGCATCACTATAGGACGTATTACGCTATATACTATCACGTTATAACGTATAACGTTATATTGCTTCACTACATGCCGTATAACGCTATATTGCATCACTACAGGACGTATTACGTTATATACTATTACGTTATAACGTATAACGTTATACTGCATCACTATAGCACGTATAACGTTATATCGCATTACTGAATGACGTATAACGTTATATAGCTTCTCTTTATGACGTATAACGTTATGAACTATTACGTTATAACGTATAACGTTATATTGCATCACTATATGACGCATAACGTCATATTGCATGACTATAGGACGTATAACGTTATATTGCATCACTACATGACGTATAACGTTATATTGCATCACTATAGGACGTATTACGTTATATACTATTACGTTATAACGTATAACGCTATACTGCATCACTATGTGACTTATAACGATATATTGCAATACTAAATGACGTATAACGTTATATAGCTTCTCTTTATGACGTGTAACGTTATGAACTATTACGTTATAACGTATAACGTTATATTGCATCACTATATGACGTATAACGTCATATTGCATGACTACAGGACGTATAAAGTTATATTTTATCACTATATGACGTATAACGTTATATTGCATCACTATATGTCGTAGAACGTTATATTGTATTACTAAATGACGTGTAACGTTATATAGCTTCTCTTTATGACGTGTAACATTATGAACTATTACGTTATAACGTATAACGTTATATTGCATCACTATACGACGTATAACGTTAAATTGCATCACTATAGGACGTATTACGCTATATACTATCACGTTATAACGTATAACGTTATATTGCATTACTAAATGACGTATAACGTTATATTGCACCACTATTGATCGTATAACGTTATATACTATTACGCTATAACGTATAACGTTGTAATGCATCACTATAGGACGTGAACGTTATATCGCATTACTGAATGACGTATAACGTTATATAGCTTCTCTTTATGACGTATAACATTATGAGCTATTCCGTTATAACGTATAACGCTATATTGCACGACTATATGACGTATAACGTCACATTGCATGACTATAGGACGTATAACGCTATATTGCATCACTATATGACGTATAACGTTAAATTGCATCACTATAGGACGTATTACGCTATATACTATCACGTTATAACGTATAACGTTATATTGCATCACTATATGACGTATAACGATATATTGCATTACTAAATGACGTATAAAGTTATATAGCTTCTCTTTATGACGTGTAACGTTATGAACTATTACGTTATAACGGATAACGTTACATTGCATCACTATATGACGTATAACGTCATATTGCATGACTACAGGACGTATAACGTTATATTGCATCACTATAGGATGTAATACGTTATGATATATTACGTTATTACGTATAACGTTTTATTGCATGACTATATGACGTATAACGTCATATTGCATGACTATAGGACGTATAACGTTATATTGCACCACTATTGATCGTATAACGTTATATACTATTACGCTATAACGTATAACGTTGTATTGCATCACTATAGGACGTAAACGTTATATCGCATTACTGAATGACGTATAACGTTATATAGCTTCTCTTTATGACGTATAACATTATGAGCTATTCCGTTATAACGTATAACGCTATATTGCACGACTATATGACGTATAGCGTCACATTGCATGACTATAGGACGTATAACGCTATATTGCATCACTACATGACGTATAACGTTATATTGCATCACCATAGGGCGTATTACGTTATATTGCATCACTATATGACGTATAACGTTATATTGCATCACTATAGGACGTATAACGTCATATTGCATCACCATAGGACGTATTACGTTATATTGCATCACTATATGACGTATAACGTTATATCGCATTACTGAATGACGTATAACGTTATATAGCTTCTCTTTATGACGTGTAACGTTATGAACTATTACGTTATAACGGATAACGTTAAATTGCATCACTATATGACGTATAACGTCATATTGCATGACTATAGGACGTATAACGATATATTGCATTACTAAATGACGTATAACGTTAAATTGCATCACTATAGGATGTATTACGCTATATACTATCACGTTATAACGTATAACGTTATACTGCATCACTATATGACATATAACGATATATTGCATTACTAAATGACGTATAACGTTATATAGCTTCTCTTTATGACGTGTAACGTTATGAACTATTACGTTATAACGTATAACGTTATATTGCATCACTATATGACGTATAACGTCATATTGCATGACTACAGGACGTATAAAGTTATATTGCATCACTATATGACGTATAACGTTATATTGCATCACTATACGTCGTAGACCGTTATATTGTATTACTAAATGACGTATAACGTTATATAGCTTCTCTTTATGACGTGTAACGTTATGAACTATTACGTTATAACGTATAACGTTATATTGCATCGCTATATGACGTATAACGTTAAATTGCATCACTATAGGACGTATTACGCTATATACTATCACGTTATAACGTATAACGTTATATTGCATTACTAAATGACGTATAACGTTATATTGCACCACTATTGATCGTATAACGTTATATACTATTACGCAATAACGTATAACGTTGTAGTGCATCACTATAGGACGTAAACGTTATATCGCATTACTGAATGACGTATAACGTTATATAGCTTCTCTTTATGACGTATAACGTTATGAGCTATTCCGTTATAACGTATAACGCTATATTGCATGACTATATGACGTATAACGTCATATTGCATGACTATAGGACGTATAACGCTATATTGCATCACTATATGACGTATAACGTTAAATTGCATCACTATAGGATGTATTACGCTATATACTATCACGTTATAACGTATAACGTTATATTGCATCACTATATGACGTATAACGATATATTGCATTAATAATGACGTATAACGTTATATAGCTCCTCTTTATGACGTGTAACGTTATGAACTATTACGTTATAACGGATAACGTTATATTGCATCACTATATGACGTATAACGTCATATTGCATGACTATAGGACGTATAACGTTATATTGCATCACTACATAACGTATAATGTTATATTGCATCACTATATGACGTATAACGATATATTGCATTACTAAATGACGTATAACGTTATATTGCATCACTATATGACGTATAACGTCATATTGTATGACTACAGGACGAATAACGTTATATTGCATTACTAAATGACGTATAACGTTATATTGCATCATTATATGACGTATAACGTTATATACTATAACGTTATGAAGGAATATCGTTATACTGCATCACTATATGACGTATAACGTTATATTGCATCACTATATGACGTATAACGATATATTGCATTTCTAAATGACGTATAACGTTATATAGCTCCTCTTTATGACGTGTAACGTTATGAACTATTACGTTATAACGGATAACGTTATATTGCATCACTATATGACGTATAACGTCATATTGCATGACTATAGGACGTATAACGTTATATTGCATCACTACATAACGTATAATGTTATATTGCATCACTATATGACGTATAACGATATATTGCATTACTAAATGACGTATAACGTTATATTGCATCACTATATGACGTATAACGTCATATTGTATGACTACAGGACGAATAACGTTATATTGCATGACTATAGGACGTATAACGTGATATTGCATCACTACATGACGTATAACGTTATATTGCATCACTATAGGACGTATTACGTTATATACTATTACGTTATAACGTATAACGTCATACTGCATCACTATAGCACGTATAACGTTATATCGCATTACTGAATGACGTATAACGTTATATGGCTTCTCTTTATGACGTATAAAGTTATGAGCTATTACGTTATAACGCATAACGTTATATTGCATCACTATATGACGTATAACGTCATATTGCATGACTATAGGACGTATAACGTTATATTGCATTACTAAATGACGTATAACGTTATGTAGCTTCTCTTTATGACGTGTAACGTTATGAACTATTACGTTATAACGGATAACGCTATATTGCATCACTATATGACGTATAACGTCATATTGCATGACTACAGGACGTATAACGTTATATTGCATCACTATAGGATGTAATACGTTATGATATATTACGTTATTACGTATAACGTTTTATTGCATGACTATATGACGTATAACGTCATATTGCATGACTATAGGACGCATAACGTTATATTGCTTCACTACATGACGTACAACTCTATATTGCATCACTATAGAACGTATTACGTTATATACTATTACGTTATAACGTATAACGTTATACTGCATCACTATAGCACGTATAACGTTATATCGCATTACTGAATGACGTATAACGTTATATAGCTTCTCTTTATGACGTATAACGTTATGAACTATTACGTTATAACGTATAACGTTATATTGCATCACTATATGACGTATAACGTCATATTGAATGACTATAGGACGTATAACGTTATATTGCATCACTACATGACGTATAACGTTATATTGCATCACTATAGGACGTATTACGTTATATACTATTACGTTATAACGTATAACGTTATACTGCATCACTATATGACATATAACGATATATTGCAATACTAAATGACGTATAACGTTATATAGCTTCTCTTTATGACGTGTAACGTTATGAACTATTACGTTATAACGTATAACGTTATATTGCATCACTATATGACGTATAGTGTTAAATTGCATCACTATAGGACGTATTACGCTACATACTATCACGTTATAACGTATAACGTTATATTGCATTACTAAATGACGTATAACGTTATATTGCACCACTATTGATCGTATAACGTTATATACTATTACGCTATAACGTATAACGTTGTATTGCATCACTATAGGACGTAAACGTTATATCGCATTACTGAATGACGTATAACGTTATATAGCTTCTCTTTATGACGTATAACATTATGAGCTATTCCGTTATAACGTATAACGCTATATTGCACGACTATATGACGTATAACGTCACATTGCATGACTATAGGACGTATAACGCTATATTGCATCACTATATGACGTATAACGTTATATTGCATCACTATAGGACGTATTACGTTATATACTATTACGTTATAACGTATAACGTTATACTGCATCACAATAGCACGTATAACGTTATATCGCATTACTGAATGACGTATAACGTTATATAGCTTCTCTTTATGACGTATAACGTTATGAACTATTACGTTATAACGTATAACGTTATATTGCATCACTCTATGACGTATAACGTCATATTGCATGACTATAGGACGTATAACGTTATATTGCATCACTACATGACGTATAACGTTATATTGCATCACTATAGGACGTATTACGTTATATTGCATCACTATATGACGTATAACGTTGTATTGCATCACTATAGGACGTAAACGTTATATCGCATTACTGAATGACGTATAACGTTATATAGCTTCTCTTTATGACGTGTAACGTTATGAACTATTACGTTATAACGGATAACGTTATATTGCATCACTATATGACGTATAACGTCATATTGCATGACTAGAGGACGTATAACGTTATATTGCATCACTATTGGATGTAATACTTTATGATATCTTACGTTATTACGTATAACGTTTTATTGCATAACTATATGACGTATAACGTCATATTGCATGACTATAGGACGTATAACGTTATATTGCTTCACTACATGCCGTATAACGCTATATTGCATCACTACAGGACGTATTACGTTATATACTATTACGTTATAACGTATAACGTTATACTGCATCACTATAGCACGTATAACGTTATATCGCATTACTGAATGACGTATAACGTTATATAGCTTCTCTTTATGACGTATAACGTTATGAACTATTACGTTATAACGTATAACGTTATATTGCATCACTATATGACGCATAACGTCATATTGCATGACTATAGGACGTATAACGTTATATTGCATCACTACATGACGTATAACGTTATATTGCATCACTATAGGACGTATTACGTTATATACTATTACGTTATAACGTATAACGCTATACTGCATCACTATGTGACATATAACGATATATTGCAATACTAAATGACGTATAACGTTATATAGCTTCTCTTTATGACGTGTAACGTTATGAACTATTACGTTATAACGTATAACGTTATATTGCATCACTATATGACGTATAACGTTAAATTGCATCACTATAGGACGTATTACGCTATATACTATCACGTTATAACGTATAACGTTATATTGCTTCACTACATGCCGTATAACGCTATATTGCATCACTACAGGACGTATTACGTTATATACTATTACGTTATAACGTATAACGTTATACTGCATCACTATAGCACGTATAACGTTATATCGCATTACTGAATGACGTATAACGTTATATCGCATTACTGAATGACGTATAACGTTATATAGCTTCTCTTTATGACGTATAACGTTATGAACTATTACGTTATAACGTATAACGTTATATTGCATCACTATATGACGCATAACGTCATATTGCATGACTATAGGACGTATAACGTTATATTGCATCACTACATGACGTATAACGTTATATTGCATCACTATAGGACGTATTACGTTATATACTATTACGTTATAACGTATAACGCTATACTGCATCACTATGTGACATATAACGATATATTGCAATACTAAATGACGTATAACGTTATATAGCTTCTCTTTATGACGTGTAACGTTATGAACTATTACGTTATAACGTATAACGTTATATTGCATCACTATATGACGTATAACGTCATATTGCATGACTACAGGACGTATAAAGTTATATTTTATCACTATATGACGTATAACGTTATATTGCATCACTATATGTCGTAGAACGTTATATTGTATTACTAAATGACGTGTAACGTTATATAGCTTCTCTTTATGACGTGTAACATTATGAACTATTACGTTATAACGTATAACGTTATATTGCATCACTATACGACGTATAACGTTAAATTGCATCACTATAGGACGTATTACGCTATATACTATCACGTTATAACGTATAACGTTATATTGCATTACTAAATGACGTATAACGTTATATTGCACCACTATTGATCGTATAACGTTATATACTATTACGCTATAACGTATAACGTTGTATTGCATCACTATAGGACGTGAACGTTATATCGCATTACTGAATGACGTATAACGTTATATAGCTTCTCTTTATGACGTATAACATTATGAGCTATTCCGTTATAACGTATAACGCTATATTGCACGACTATATGACGTATAACGTCACATTGCATGACTATAGGACGTATAACGCTATATTGCATCACTATATGACGTATAACGTTAAATTGCATCACTATAGGACGTATTACGCTATATACTATCACGTTATAACGTATAACGTTATATTGCATCACTATATGACGTATAACGATATATTGCATTACTAAATGACGTATAACGTTATATAGCTTCTCTTTATGACGTGTAACGTTATGAACTATTACGTTATAACGGATAACGTTACATTGCATCACTATATGACGTATAACGTCATATTGCATGACTACAGGACGTATAACGTTATATTGCATCACTATAGGATGTAATACGTTATGATATATTACGTTATTACGTATAACGTTTTATTGCATGACTATATGACGTATAACGTCATATTGCATGACTATAGGACGTATAACGTTATATTGCACCACTATTGATCGTATAACGTTATATACTATTACGCTATAACGTATAACGTTGTATTGCATCACTATAGGACGTAAACGTTATATCGCATTACTGAATGACGTATAACGTTATATAGCTTCTCTTTATGACGTATAACATTATGAGCTATTCCGTTATAACGTATAACGCTATATTGCACGACTATATGACGTATAGCGTCACATTGCATGACTATAGGACGTATAACGCTATATTGCATCACTACATGACGTATAACGTTATATTGCATCACCATAGGGCGTATTACGTTATATTGCATCACTATATGACGTATAACGTTATATTGCATCACTATAGGACGTATAACGTCATATTGCATCACCATAGGACGTATTACGTTATATTGCATCACTATATGACGTATAACGTTATATCGCATTACTGAATGACGTATAACGTTATATAGCTTCTCTTTATGACGTGTAACGTTATGAACTATTACGTTATAACGGATAACGTTAAATTGCATCACTATATGACGTATAACGTCATATTGCATGACTATAGGACGTATAACGATATATTGCATTACTAAATGACGTATAACGTTAAATTGCATCACTATAGGATGTATTACGCTATATACTATCACGTTATAACGTATAACGTTATACTGCATCACTATATGACATATAACGATATATTGCATTACTAAATGACGTATAACGTTATATAGCTTCTCTTTATGACGTGTAACGTTATGAACTATTACGTTATAACGTATAACGTTATATTGCATCACTATATGACGTATAACGTCATATTGCATGACTACAGGACGTATAAAGTTATATTGCATCACTATATGACGTATAACGTTATATTGCATCACTATACGTCGTAGACCGTTATATTGTATTACTAAATGACGTATAACGTTATATAGCTTCTCTTTATGACGTGTAACGTTATGAACTATTACGTTATAACGTATAACGTTATATTGCATCACTATATGACGTATAACGTTAAATTGCATCACTATAGGACGTATTACGCTATATACTATCACGTTATAACGTATAACGTTATATTGCATTACTAAATGACGTATAACGTTATATTGCACCACTATTGATCGTATAACGTTATATACTATTACGCTATAACGTATAACGTTGTAGTGCATCACTATAGGACGTAAACGTTATATCGCATTACTGAATGACGTATAACGTTATATAGCTTCTCTTTATGACGTATAACGTTATGAGCTATTCCGTTATAACGTATAACGCTATATTGCATGACTATATGACGTATAACGTCATATTGCATGACTATAGGACGTATAACGCTATATTGCATCACTATATGACGTATAACGTTAAATTGCATCACTATAGGATGTATTACGCTATATACTATCACGTTATAACGTATAACGTTATATTGCATCACTATATGACGTATAACGATATATTGCATTAATAATGACGTATAACGTTATATAGCTCCTCTTTATGACGTGTAACGTTATGAACTATTACTTTATAACGGATAACGTTATATTGCATCACTATATGACGTATAACGTCATATTGCATGACTATAGGACGTATAACGTTATATTGCATCACTACATAACGTATAATGTTATATTGCATCACTATATGACGTATAACGATATATTGCATTACTAAATGACGTATAACGTTATATTGCATCACTATATGACGTATAACGTCATATTGTATGACTACAGGACGAATAACGTTATATTGCATTACTAAATGACGTATAACGTTATATTGCATCATTATATGACGTATAACGTTATATACTATAACGTTATGAAGGAATATCGTTATACTGCATCACTATATGACGTATAACGTTATATTGCATCACTATATGACGTATAACGATATATTGCATTTCTAAATGACGTATAACGTTATATAGCTCCTCTTTATGACGTGTAACGTTATGAACTATTACGTTATAACGGATAACGTTATATTGCATCACTATATGACGTATAACGTCATATTGCATGACTATAGGACGTATAACGTTATATTGCATCACTACATAACGTATAATGTTATATTGCATCACTATATGACGTATAACGATATATTGCATTACTAAATGACGTATAACGTTATATTGCATCACTATATGACGTATAACGTCATATTGTATGACTACAGGACGAATAACGTTATATTGCATTACTAAATGACGTATAACGTTATATTGCATCATTATATGACGTATAACGTTATATTGCATCACTATATGTCGTAGAACGTTATATTGTATTACCAAATGACGTATAACGTTATATAGCTTCTCTTTATGACGTGTAATGTTATAAACTATTACGTTATAACGTATAACTTTATATTGCATCACTATATGACGTATAACGTTATACTGCATCACTATATGACGTATAATGTTATATTGCATTACTAAATGACGTATAACGTTATATTGCACCACTATTGATCGTATAACGTTATATACTATTACGCTATAACGTATAACGTTGTATTGCTTCACTATAGGACGTAAACGTTATATCGCATTACTGAATGACGTATAGCGTTATATAGCTTCTCTCTATGAGCTATAACATTATGAGCTATTCCGTTATAACGTATAACGCTATATTTCACGACTATATGACGTATAACGTCACATTGCATGACTATAGGACGTATGACGCTATATTGCTTCACTATATGACGTATAACGTTAAATTGCATCACTATAGGACGTATTACGCTATATACTATCACACTGTAACGTATAACGTTATATTGCATCACTATATGGCGTATAACGATATATTGCATTACTAAATGACGTATAACGTTATATAGCTTCTCTTTATGACGTGTAACGTTATGAGCTATTACGTTATAACGGATAACGTTATATTGCATCACTATATGACGTATAACGTCATATTGCATGACTACAGGACGTATAACGTTATATTGCACCACTATTGATCGTATAACGTTATATACTATTACGCTATAACGTATAACGTTGTAGTGCATCACTATAGGACGTAAAGGTTATATCGCATTACTGAATGACGTATAACGTTATATAGCTTCTCTTTATGACGTATAACGTTATGAGCTATTCCGTTATAACGTATAACGCTATATTGCATGACTATATGACGTATAACGTCATATTGCATGACTATAGGACGTATAACGCTATATTGCATCACTACATGACGTATAACGTTGAATTGCATCACTATAGGACGTATTACGCTATATACAATCACGTTATAACGTATAACGTTATATTGCATCACTATATGACGTATAACGATATATTGCATTACTAAATAACGTATAACGTTATATGGCTTCTCTTTATGACGTGTAACGTTATGAACCATTACGTTATAACGGATAACGTTATATTGCATCACTACATAACGTATAATGTTATATTGCATCACTATATGACGTATAACGATATATTGCATTACTAAATGACGTATAACGTTATATTGCATCACTATATGACGTATAACGTTATATACTATAACGTTATGAAGGAATATCGTTATACTGCATCACTATATGACGTATAACGTTATATTGCATGACTATAGGTCGTATAACGTTATATTGCATCACTATATGACGTATAACGTCATATTGTATGACTACAGGACGAATAACGTTATATTGCATTACTAAATGACGTATAACGTTATATTGCATCATTATATGACGTATAACGTTATGTACTATAACGTTATGAAGGAATAACGTTATACTGTATCACTATATGACGTCTAACGTTATATTGCATCACTATAGGACGTATTACGTGGTATACTATTACGTTATAACGTATAACGTTATATTGAATCACTATATGACGTATAACGTTATATTGCATCACTATATGTCGTAGAACGTTATATTGTATTACTAAATGACGTATAACGTTATATAGCTTCTCTTTATGACGTGTAACGTTATGAACTATTACGTTATAACGTATAACGTTATATTGCATCACTATATGACGTATAACGTTATACTGCATCACTATATGACGTATAACGTTAAATTGCATCACTATAGGACGTATTACGCTATATACTATCACGTTATAACGTATAACGTTATATTGCATTACAAAATGACGTATAACGTTATATTGCACCACTATTGATCGTATAACGTTATATACTATTACGCTATAACGTATAACGTTGTAGTGCATCACTATAGGACGTAAAGGTTATATCGCATTACTGAATGACGTATAACGTTATATAGCTTCTCTTTATGGCGTATAACGTTATGAGCTATTCCGTTATAACGTATAACGCTATATTGCATGACTATATGACGTATAACGTCATATTGCATGTCTATAGGACGTATAACGCTATATTGCATCACTATATGACGTATAACGTTAAATTGCATCACTATTGGACGTATTACGCTATATACTACCACGTTATAACGTATAACGTTATATTGCATCACTATATTACGTATAACGATATATTGCATTACTAAATGACGTATAACGTTATATAGCTTCTCTTTATGACGTGTAACGTTATGAACTATTACGTTATAACGGATAACGTTATATTGCATCACTATATGACGTATAACGTCATATTGCATGACTATAGGACGTATAACGTTATATTGCATCACTACATAACGTATAATGTTATATTGCATCACTATATGACGTATAACGATATATTGCATCACTATATGACGTATAACGTTATATACTATAACGTTATGAAGGAATATCGTTATACTGCATCACTATATGACGTATAACGTTATATTGCATGACTATAGGACGTATAACGTTATATTGCATCACTATATGACGTATAACGTCATATTGTATGACTACTGGACGTATAACGTTATATTACATTACTAAATGACGTATAACGTTATATTGCATCATTATATGACGTATAACGTTATGTACTATAACGTTATGAAGGAATATCGTTATACTGCATCACTATATGACGTATAACGTTATATTGCATCACTATAGGACGTATTACGTGGTATACTATTACGTTATAACGTATAACGTTATATTGAATCACTATATGACGTATAACATTATATTGCATCACTATATGTCGTAGAACGTTATATTGTATTACTAAATGACGTATAACGTTATATAGCTTCTCTTTATGACGTGTAACGTTATGAGCTATTACGTTATAACGTATAACGTTATATTGCATCACTATATGACGTATAACGTTATACTGCATCACTATATGACGTATAATGTTATATTGCATTACTAAATGACGTATAACGTTATATTGCACCACTATTGATCGTATAACGTTATATACTATCACGTTATAACGTATAACGTTATATTGCATCACTATATGACGTATAACGATATGTTGCATTACTAAATGACGTATAACGTTATATAGCTTCTCTTTATGACGTGTAACGTTATGAACTATTACGTTATAACGGATAACGTTATATTGCATCACTATATGACGTATAACGTCATATTGCATGACTACAGGACGTATAACGTTATATTGCATCACTATAGGATGTAACATTTTAAGATATATTACGTTATTACGTATAACGTTTTATTGCATGACTATATGACGTATAATGTCATATTGCATGACTATAGGACGTATAACGTTATATAGCATCACTACGTGACGTATAACGTTATATTGCATCACTAAAGGACGTATTGCGTTATATACTATTACGTTATAACGTATAACGTTATACTGCATCACTATATGACATATAACGATATATTGCAATACTAAATGACGTATAACGTTATATAGCTTCTCTTTATGACGTGTAACGTTATGAACTATTACGTTATAACGTATAACGTTATATTGCATCACTATATGACGTATAACGTTAAATTGCATCACTATAGGACGTATTACGATATATACTATCACGTTATAACGTATAACGTTATATTGCATTACTAAATGACGTATAACGTTATATTGCACCACTATTGATCGTATAACGTTATATACTATTACGCTATTACGTATAACTTTGTATTGCATCACTATAGGACGTAAACGTTATATCGCATTACTGAATGACGTATAACGTTATATAGCTTCTCTTTATGGCGTATAACGTTATGAGCTATTCCGTTATAACGTATAACGTTATATTGCATCACTATATGACGTATAACGATATATTGCATTACTAAATGACGTATAACGTTATATAGCTTCTCTTTATGACGTGTAACGTTATGAACTATTACGTTATAACGGATAACGTTATATTGCATCACTATATGACGTATAACGTCATATTGCATGACTACAGGACGTATAACGTTATATTGCATCACTATAGGATGTAATACGTTATGATATATTACGTTATTACGTATAACGTTTTATTGCATGACTATATGACGTATAACGTCATATTGCATGACTATAGGACGTATAACGTTATATTGCTTCACTACATGACGTATAACGCTGTATTGCATCACTATAGGACGTATTACGTTATATACTATTACGATATAACGTATAACGTTATACTGCATCACTATAGCACGTATAACGTTATATCGCATTACTGAATGACGTATAACGTTATATAGCTTCTCTTTATGACGTATAACGTTATGAACTATTACGTTATAACGTATAACGTTATATTGCATCACTATATGACGTATAACGTCATATTGCATGACTATAGGACGTATAACGTTATATTGCATCACTACATGACGTATAACGTTATATTGCATCACTATAGGACGTATTACGTTATATTGCATCACTATATGACGTATAACGATATATTGCATTACTAAATGACGTATAACGTTATATAGCTTCTCTTTATGACGTGTAACGTTATGAACTATTACGTTATAACGGATAACGTTAAATTGCATCACTATATGACGTATAACGTCAGATTGCATGACTACAGGACGTATAACGTTATATTGCATCACTAGAAGATGTAATACGTTATGATATATTACGTTATTACGTATAACGTTTTATTGCATCACTATATGACGTAGAATGTTATACTGCATCACTATATGACGTATAACGTCATATTGCATGACTATAGGACGTATAACGTTATATTGCTTCACTACATGACGTATAATGCTATATTGCATCACTATAGGACGTATTACGTTATATACTATTACGTTATAACGTATAACGTTATACTGCATCACTATAGCACGTATAACGTTATATCGCATTACTGAATGACGTATAACGTTATATAGCTTCTCTTTATGACGTATAACGTTATGAACTATTACGTTATAACGTATAACGTTATATTGCATCACTATATGACGTATAACGTCATATTGCATGACTATAGGACTTATAACGTTATATTGCATCACTACATGACGTATAACGTTATATTGCATCACTATAGGACGTATTACGTTATATACTATTACGTTATAGCGTATAACGTTATACTGCATCACTATATGACATATAACGATATATTGCATTACTAAATGACGTATAACGTTATATAGCTTCTCTTTATGACGTGTAACGTTATGAACTATTACGTTATAACGTATAACGTTATATTGCATCACTATATGACGTATAACGTTAAATTGCATCACTATAGGACGTATTACGCTATATACTATCACGTTATAACGTATAACGTTATATTGCATTACTAAATGACGTATAACGTTATATTGCACCACTATTGATCGTATAACGTTATATACTATTACGCTATAACGTATAACGTTGTAGTGCATCACTATAGGACGTAAAGGTTATATCGCATTACTGAATGACGTATAACGTTATATAGCTTCTCTTTATGACGTATAACGTTATGAGCTATTCCGTTATAACTTATAACGCTATATTGCATGACTATATGACGTATAACGTCATATTGCATGACTATAGGACGTATAACGTTATATTGCATCACTACATAACGTATAATGTTATATTGCATCACTATATGACGTATAACGATATATTGCATTACTAAATGACGTATAACGTTATATTGCATCACTATATGACGTATAACGTTATATACTATAACGTTATGAAGGAATATCGTTATACTGCATCACTATATGACGTATAACGTTATATTGCATGACTATTGGACGTATAACGTTATATTGCATCACTATATGACGTATAACGTCATATTGTACGACTACAGGACGAATAACGTTATATTGCATTACTAAATGACGTATAACGTTATATTGCATCATTAAATGACGTATAACGTTATATACTATAACGTTATGAAGGAATATCGTTATACTGCATCACTATATGACGTATAGCGTTATATTGCATCACTATATGACGTATTACGTGGTATACTATTACATTATAACGTATAACGTTATATTGAATCACTATATGACGTATAACGTTATATTGCATCACTATATGACGTATAATGTTATATTGCATTACTAAATGACGTATAACGTTATATTGCACCACTATTGATCGTATAACGTTATATGCTATTACGCTATAACGTATAACGTTGTATTGCTTCACTATAGGACGTAAACGTTATATCGCATTACTGAATGACGTATAACGTTATATAGCTTCTCTTTATGAGCTATAACATTATGAGCTGTTCCGTTATAACGTATAACGCTATATTGCACGACTATATGACGTATAACGTCACATTGCATGACTATAGGACGTATGACGCTATATTGCTTCACTATATGACGTATAACGTTAAATTGCATCACTATAGGACGTATTACGCTATATACTATCACACTATAACGTATAACGTTATATTGCATCACTATATGACGTATAACGATATATTGCATTACTAAATGACGTATAACGTTATATAGCTTCTCTTTATGACGTGTAACGTTATGAGCTATTACGTTATAACGGATAACGTTATATTGCATCACTATATGACGTATAACGTCATATTGCATGACTACAGGACGTATAACGTTATATTGCACCACTATTGATCGTATAACGTTATATACTATTACGCTATAACGTATAACGTTGTAGTGCATCACTATAGGACGTAAAGGTTATATCGCATTACTGAATGACGTATAACGTTATATAGCTTCTCTTTATGACGTATAACGTTATGAGCTATTCCGTTATAACGTATAACGCTATATTGCATGACTATATGACGTATAACGTCATATTGCATGACTATAGGACGTATAACGCTATATTGCACCACTACATGACGTATAACGTTGAATTGCATCACTATAGGACGTATTACGCTATATACAATCACGTTATAACGTATAACGTTATATTGCATCACTATATGACGTATAACGAT
Source organism: Bombus terrestris (assembly GCF_910591885.1). Taxonomy (NCBI): domain Eukaryota; kingdom Metazoa; phylum Arthropoda; class Insecta; order Hymenoptera; family Apidae; genus Bombus; species Bombus terrestris. The sequence continues at coordinate 7,902,357 of NW_025963548.1, forward strand.
ATATTGCATTACTAAATAACGTATAACGTTATATGGCTTCTCTTTATGACGTGTAACGTTATGAACTATTACGTTATAACGGATAACGTTATATTGCATCACTACATAACGTATAATGTTATATTGCATCACTATATGACGTATAACGATATATTGCATTACTAAATGACGTATAACGTTATATTGCATCACTATATGACGTATAACGTTATAAACTATAACGTTATGAAGGAATATCGTTATACTGCATCACTATATGACGTATAACGTTATATTGCATGACTATAGGACGTATAACGCTATATTGCATCACTATATGACGTATAGCGTCATATTGCATGACTACAGGACGTATAACGTTATATTGCATCACTATAGGATGTAATTCGTTATGATATATTACGTTATTACGCATAACGTCATATTGCATGACTACAGGACGTATAACGTTATATTGCATCACTATATGAAGTATAACGTCATATTGCATGACTACAGGACGTATAACGTTATATTGCATCACTATAGGATGTAATACGTTATGATATATTACGTTATTACGTATAACGTTTTATTGCATCACTATATGACGTAGAATGTTATACTGCATCACTATATGACGTATAACGTCATATTGCATGACTATAGGACGTATAACGTGATATTGCATCACTACATGACGTATAACGTTATATTGCATCACTATAGGACGTATTACGTTATATACTATTACGTTATAACGTATAACGTCATACTGCATCACTATATGACGTATAACATTATATTGCATCACTATATGTCGTAGAACGTTATATTGTATTACTAAATGACGTATAACGTTATATAGCTTCTCTTTATGACGTGTAACGTTATGAACTATTACGTTATAACGTATAACGTTATATTGCATCACTATATGACGTATAACGTTATACTGCTTCACTATATGACGTATAATGTTATATTGCATTACTAAATGACGTATAACGTTATATTGCACCACTATTGATCGTATAACGTTATATACTATCACGTTATAACGTATAACGTTATATTGCATCACTATATGACGTATAACGATATGTTGCATTACTAAATGACGTATAACGTTATATAGCTTCTCTTTATGACGTGTAACGTTATGAACTATTACGTTATAACGGATAACGTTATATTGCATCACTATATGACGTATAACGTCATATTGCATGACTACAGGACGTATAACGTTATATTGCATCACTATAGGATGTAACATTTTAAGATATATTACGTTATTACGTATAACGTTTTATTGCATGACTATATGACGTATAATGTCATATTGCATGACTATAGGACGTATAACGTTATATAGCATCACTACGTGACGTATAACGTTATATTGCATCACTAAAGGACGTATTGCGTTATATACTATTACGTTATAACGTATAACGTTATACTGCATCACTATATGACATATAACGATATATTGCAATACTAAATGACGTATAACGTTATATAGCTTCTCTTTATGACGTGTAACGTTATGAACTATTACGTTATAACGTATAACGTTATATTGCATCACTATATGACGTATAACGTTAAATTGCATCACTATAGGACGTATTACGATATATACTATCACGTTATAACGTATAACGTTATATTGCATTACTAAATGACGTATAACGTTATATTGCACCACTATTGATCGTATAACGTTATATACTATTACGCTATTACGTATAACTTTGTATTGCATCACTATAGGACGTAAACGTTATATCGCATTACTGAATGACGTATAACGTTATATAGCTTCTCTTTATGGCGTATAACGTTATGAGCTATTCCGTTATAACGTATAACGTTATATTGCATCACTACATGACGTATAACGTTATATTGCATCACTATAGGACGTATTACGTTATATTGCATCACTATATGACGTATAACGTTAAATTGCATCACTATAGGACGTATTACGCTATATACTATCACGTTATAACGTATAACGTTATATTGCATTACTAAATGACGTATAACGTTATATTGCACCACTATTGATCGTATAACGTTATATACTATTACGCTATTACGTATAACTTTATATTGCATCACTATAGGACGTAAACGTTATATCGCATTACTGAATGACGTATAACGTTATATAGCTTCAGTTTATGACGTATAACATTATGAGCTATTCCGTTATAACGTATAACGCTATATTGCACGACTATATGACGTATAACGTCACATTGCATGACCATAGGACGTATAACGCTATTTTGCATCACTATATGACGTATAACGTTAAATAGCATCACTATAGGACGTATTACGCTATATACTATCACGTTATAACGTATAACGTTATATTGCATCACTATATGACGTATAACGATATATTGCATTACTAAATGACGTATAACGTTATATAGCTTCTCTTTATGACGTGTAACGTTATGAACTATTACGTTATAACGGATAACGTTATATTGCATCACTATATGACGTATAACGTCATATTGCATGACTACAGGACGTATAACGTTATATTGCAACACTATAGGATGTAATACGTTATGATATATTACGTTATTACGTATAACGTTTTATTGCATGACTATATGACGTATAACGTCATATTGCATGACTATAGGACGTATAACGTTATATTGCTTCACTACATGACGTATAACGCTGTATTGCATCACTATAGGACGTATTACGTTATATACTATTACGATATAACGTATAACGTTATACTGCATCACTATAGCACGTATAACGTTATATCGCATTACTGAATGACGTATAACGTTATATAGCTTCTCTTTATGACGCATAACGTTATGAACTATTACGTTATAACGTATAACGTTATATTGCATCACTATATGACGTATAACGTCATATTGCATGACTATAGGACGTATAACGTTATATTGCATCACTACATGACGTATAACGTTATATTGCATCACTATAGGACGTATTACGTTATATTGCATCACTATATGACGTATAACGATATATTGCATTACTAAATGACGTATAACGTTATATAGCTTCTCTTTATGACGTGTAACGTTATGAACTATTACGTTATAACGGATAACGTTAAATTGCATCACTATATGACGTATAACGTCAGATTGCATGACTACAGGACGTATAACGTTATATTGCATCACTAGAAGATGTAATACGTTATGATATATTACGTTATTACGTATAACGTTTTATTGCATCACTATATGACGTAGAATGTTATACTGCATCACTATATGACGTATAACGTCATATTGCATGACTATAGGACGTATAACGTTATATTGCTTCACTACATGACGTATAATGCTATATTGCATCACTATAGGACGTATTACGTTATATACTATTACGTTATAACGTATAACGTTATACTGCATCACTATAGCACGTATAACGTTATATCGCATTACTGAATGACGTATAACGTTATATAGCTTCTCTTTATGACGTATAACGTTATGAACTATTACGTTATAACGTATAACGTTATATTGCATCACTATATGACGTATAACGTCATATTGCATGACTATAGGACTTATAACGTTATATTGCATCACTACATGACGTATAACGTTATATTGCATCACTATAGGACGTATTACGTTATATACTATTACGTTATAACGTATAACGTTATACTGCATCACTATATGACATATAACGATATATTGCATTACTAAATGACGTATAACGTTATATAGCTTCTCTTTATGACGTGTAACGTTATGAACTATTACGTTATAACGTATAACGTTATATTGCTTCACTATATGACGTATAACGTTAAATTGCATCACTATAGGACGTATTACGCTATATACTATCACGTTATAACGTATAACGTTATATTGCATTACTAAATGACGTATAACGTTATATTGCACCACTATTGATCGTATAACGTTATATACTATTACGCTATAACGTATAACGTTGTAGTGCATCACTATAGGACGTAAAGGTTATATCGCATTACTGAATGACGTATAACGTTATATAGCTTCTCTTTATGACGTATAACGTTATGAGCTATTCCGTTATAACTTATAACGCTATATTGCATGACCATATGACGTATAACGTCATATTGCATGACTATAGTACGTATAACGTTATATTGCATCACTACATAACGTATAATGTTATATTGCATCACTATATGACGTATAACGATATATTGCATTACTAAATGACGTATAACGTTATATTGCATCACTATATGACGTATAACGTTATATACTATAACGTTATGAAGGAATATCGTTATACTGCATCACTATATGACGTATAACGTTATATTGCATGACTATAGGACGTATAACGTTATATTGCATCACTATATGACGTATAACGTCATATTGTACGACTACAGGACGAATAACGTTATATTGCATTACTAAATGACGTATAACGTTATATTGCATCATTATATGACGTATAACGTTATATACTATAACGTTATGAAGGAATATCGTTATACTGCATCACTATATGACGTATAGCGTTATATTGCATCACTATATGACGTATTACGTGGTATACTATTACGTTATAACGTATAACGTTATATTGAATCACTATATGACGTATAACGTTATATTGCATCACTATATGACGTATAATGTTATATTGCATTACTAAATGACGTATAACGTTATATTGCACCACTATTGATCGTATAACGTTATATACTATTACGCTATAACGTATAACGTTGTATTGCTTCACTATAGGACGTAAACGTTATATCGCATTACTGAATGACGTATAACGTTATATAGCTTCTCTTTATGAGCTATAACATTATGAGCTGTTCCGTTATAACGTATAACGCTATATTGCACGACTATATGACGTATAACGTCACATTGCATGACTATAGGACGTATGACGCTATATTGCTTCACTATATGACGTATAACGTTAAATTGCATCACTATAGGACGTATTACGCTATATACTATCACACTATAACGTATAACGTTATATTGCATCACTATATGACGTATAACGATATATTGCATTACTAAATGACGTATAACGTTATATAGCTTCTCTTTATGACGTGTAACGTTATGAGCTATTACGTTATAACGGATAACGTTATATTGCATCACTATATGACGTATAACGTCATATTGCATGACTACAGGACGTATAACGTTATATTGCACCACTATTGATCGTATAACGTTATATACTATTACGCTATAACGTATAACGTTGTAGTGCATCACTATAGGACGTAAAGGTTATATCACATTACTGAATGACGTATAACGTTATATAGCTTCTCTTTATGACGTATAACGTTATGAGCTATTCCGTTATAACGTATAACGCTATATTGCATGACTATATGACGTGTAACGTCATATTGCATGACTATAGGACGTATAACGCTATATTGCATCACTACATGACGTATAACGTTGAATTGCATCACTATAGGACGTATTACGCTATATACAATCACGTTATAACGTATAACGTTATATTGCATCACTATATGACGTATAACGATATATTGCATTACTAAATAACGTATAACGTTATATGGCTTCTCTTTATGACGTGTAACGTTATGAACTATTACGTTATAACGGATAACGTTATATTGCATCACTACATAACGTATAATGTTATATTGCATCACTATATGACGTATAACGATATATTGCATTACTAAATGACGTATAACGTTATATTGCATCACTATATGACGTATAACGTTATAAACTATAACGTTATGAAGGAATATCGTTATACTGCATCACTATATGACGTATAACGTTATATTGCATGACTATAGGACGTATAACGCTATATTGCATCACTATATGACGTATAACGTCATATTGCATGACTACAGGACGTATAACGTTATATTGCATCACTATAGGATGTAATTCGTTATGATATATTACGTTATTACGCATAACGTCATATTGCATGACTACAGGACGTATAACGTTATATTGCATCACTATATGAAGTATAACGTCATATTGCATGACTACAGGACGTATAACGTTATATTGCATCACTATAGGATGTAATACGTTATGATATATTACGTTATTACGTATAACGTTTTATTGCATCACTATATGACGTAGAATGTTATACTGCATCACTATATGACGTATAACGTCATATTGCATGACTATAGGACGTATAACGTGATATTGCATCACTACATGACGTATAACGTTATATTGCATCACTATAGGACGTATTACGTTATATACTATTACGTTATAACGTATAACGTCATACTGCATCACTATAGCACGTATAACATTATATCGCATTACTGAATGACGTATAACGTTATATAGCTTCTCTTTATGACGTATAACGTTATGAACTATTACGTTATAACGCATAACGTTATATTGCATCACTATATGACGTATAACGTCATATTGCATGACTATAGGACGTATAACGTTACATTGCATTACTAAATGACGTATAACGTTATGTAGCTTCTCTTTATGACGTGTAACGTTATGAACTATTACGTTATAACGGATAACGTTATATTGCATCACTATATGACGTATAACGTCATATTGCATGACTACAGGACGTATAACGTTATATTGCATCACTATAGGATGTAATACGTTATGATATATTACGTTATTACGTATAACGTTTTATTGCATGACTATATGACGTATAACGTCATATTGCATGACTATAGGACGTATAACGTTATATTGCTTCACTACATGACGTACAACTCTATATTGCATCACTATAGGACGTATTACGTTATATACTATTACGTTATAACGTATAACGTTATACTGCATCACTATAGCACGTATAACGTTATATCGCATTACTGAATGACGTATAAGGTTATATAGCTTCTCTTTATGACGTATAACGTTATGAGCTATTCCGTTATAACGTATAACGTTATATTGCATCACTACATGACGTATAACGTTATATTGCATCACTATAGGACGTATTACGTTATATTGCATCACTATATGACGTATAACGTTAAATTGCATCACTATAGGACGTATTACGCTATATACTATCACGTTATAACGTATAACGTTATATTGCATTACTAAATGACGTATAACGTTATATTGCACCACTATTGATCGTATAACGTTATATACTATTACGCTATTACGTATAACTTTGTATTGCATCACTATAGGACGTAAACGTTATATCGCATTACTGAATGACGTATAACGTTATATAGCTTCAGTTTATGACGTATAACATTATGAGCTATTCCGTTATAACGTATAACGCTATATTGCACGACTATATGACGTATAACGTCACATTGCATGACTATAGGACGTATAACGCTATATTGCATCACTATATGACGTATAACGTTAAATAGCATCACTATAGGACGTATTACGCTATATACTATCACGTTATAACGTATAACGTTATATTGCATCACTATATGACGTATAACGATATATTGCATTACTAAATGACGTATAACGTTATATAGCTTCTCTTTATGACGTGTAACGTTATGAACTATTACGTTATAACGGATAACGTTATATTGCATCACTATATGACGTATAACGTCATATTGCATGACTACAGGACGTATAACGTTATATTGCATCACTATAGGATGTAATACGTTATGATATATTACGTTATTACGTATAACGTTTTATTGCATGACTATATGACGTATAACGTCATATTGCATGACTATAGGACGTATAACGTTATATTGCTTCACTACATGACGTATAACGCTGTATTGCATCACTATAGGACGTATTACGTTATATACTATTACGATATAACGTATCACGTTATACTGCATCACTATAGCACGTATAACGTTATATCGCATTACTGAATGACGTATAAGGTTATATAGCTTCTCTTTATGAGCTATAACATTATGAGCTGTTCCGTTATAACGTATAACGCTATATTGCACGACTATATGACGTATAACGTCACATTGCATGACTATAGGACGTATGACGCTATATTGCTTCACTATATGACGTATAACGTTAAATTGCATCACTATAGGACGTATTACGCTATATACTATCACACTATAACGTATAACGTTATATTGCATCACTATATGACGTATAACGATATATTGCATTACTAAATGACGTATAACGTTATATAGCTTCTCTTTATGACGTGTAACGTTATGAGCTATTACGTTATAACGGATAACGTTATATTGCATCACTATATGACGTATAACGTCATATTGCATGACTACAGGACGTATAACGTTATATTGCACCACTATTGATCGTATAACGTTATATACTATTACGCTATAACGTATAACGTTGTAGTGCATCACTATAGGACGTAAAGGTTATATCGCATTACTGAATGAGGTATAACGTTATATAGCTTCTCTTTATGACGTATAACGTTATGAGCTATTCCGTTATAACGTATAACGCTATATTGCATGACTATATGACGTATAACGTCATATTGCATGACTATAGGACGTATAACGCTATATTGCATCACTACATGACGTATAACGTTGAATTGCATCACTATAGGACGTATTACGCTATATACAATCACGTTATAACGTATAACGTTATATTGCATCACTATATGACGTATAACGATATATTGCATTACTAAATAACGTATAACGTTATATGGCTTCTCTTTATGACGTGTAACGTTATGAACTATTACGTTATAACGGATAACGTTATATTGCATCACTACATAACGTATAATGTTATATTGCATCACTATATGACGTATAACGATATATTGCATTACTAAATGACGTATAACGTTATATTGCATCACTATATGACGTATAACGTTATAAACTATAACGTTATGAAGGAATATCGTTATACTGCATCACTATATGACGTATAACGTTATATTGCATGACTATAGGACGTATAACGCTATATTGCATCACTATATGACGTATAACGTCATATTGCATGACTACAGGACGTATAACGTTATATTGCATCACTATAGGATGTAATTCGTTATGATATATTACGTTATTACGCATAACGTCATATTGCATGACTACAGGACGTATAACGTTATATTGCATCACTATATGAAGTATAACGTCATATTGCATGACTACAGGACGTATAACGTTATATTGCATCACTATAGGATGTAATACGTTATGATATATTACGTTATTACGTATAACGTTTTATTGCATCACTATATGACGTAGAATGTTATACTGCATCACTATATGACGTATAACGTCATATTGCATGACTATAGGACGTATAACGTGATATTGCATCACTACATGACGTATAACGTTATATTGCATCACTATAGGACGTATTACGTTATATACTATTACGTTATAACGTATAACGTCATACTGCATCACTATAGCACGTATAACATTATATCGCATTACTGAATGACGTATAACGTTATATAGCTTCTCTTTATGACGTATAACGTTATGAACTATTACGTTATAACGCATAACGTTATATTGCATCACTATATGACGTATAACGTCATATTGCATGACTATAGGACGTATAACGTTACATTGCATTACTAAATGACGTATAACGTTATGTAGCTTCTCTTTATGACGTGTAACGTTATGAACTATTACGTTATAACGGATAACGTTATATTGCATCACTATATGACGTATAACGTCATATTGCATGACTACAGGACGTATAACGTTATATTGCATCACTATAGGATGTAATACGTTATGATATATTACGTTATTACGTATAACGTTTTATTGCATGACTATATGACGTATAACGTCATATTGCATGACTATAGGACGTATAACGTTATATTGCTTCACTACATGACGTACAACTCTATATTGCATCACTATAGGACGTATTACGTTATATACTATTACGTTATAACGTATAACGTTATACTGCATCACTATAGCACGTATAACGTTATATCGCATTACTGAATGACGTATAAGGTTATATAGCTTCTCTTTATGACGTATAACGTTATGAGCTATTCCGTTATAACGTATAACGTTATATTGCATCACTACATGACGTATAACGTTATATTGCATCACTATAGGACGTATTACGTTATATTGCATCACTATATGACGTATAACGTTAAATTGCATCACTATAGGACGTATTACGCTATATACTATCACGTTATAACGTATAACGTTATATTGCATTACTAAATGACGTATAACGTTATATTGCACCACTATTGATCGTATAACGTTATATACTATTACGCTATTACGTATAACTTTGTATTGCATCACTATAGGACGTAAACGTTATATCGCATTACTGAATGACGTATAACGTTATATAGCTTCAGTTTATGACGTATAACATTATGAGCTATTCCGTTATAACGTATAACGCTATATTGCACGACTATATGACGTATAACGTCACATTGCATGACTATAGGACGTATAACGCTATATTGCATCACTATATGACGTATAACGTTAAATAGCATCACTATAGGACGTATTACGCTATATACTATCACGTTATAACGTATAACGTTATATTGCATCACTATATGACGTATAACGATATATTGCATTACTAAATGACGTATAACGTTATATAGCTTCTCTTTATGACGTGTAACGTTATGAACTATTACGTTATAACGGATAACGTTATATTGCATCACTATATGACGTATAACGTCATATTGCATGACTACAGGACGTATAACGTTATATTGCATCACTATAGGATGTAATACGTTATGATATATTACGTTATTACGTATAACGTTTTATTGCATGACTATATGACGTATAACGTCATATTGCATGACTATAGGACGTATAACGTTATATTGCTTCACTACATGACGTATAACGCTGTATTGCATCACTATAGGACGTATTACGTTATATACTATTACGATATAACGTATCACGTTATACTGCATCACTATAGCACGTATAACGTTATATCGCATTACTGAATGACGTATAAGGTTATATAGCTTCTCTTTATGAGCTATAACATTATGAGCTGTTCCGTTATAACGTATAACGCTATATTGCACGACTATATGACGTATAACGTCACATTGCATGACTATAGGACGTATGACGCTATATTGCTTCACTATATGACGTATAACGTTAAATTGCATCACTATAGGACGTATTACGCTATATACTATCACACTATAACGTATAACGTTATATTGCATCACTATATGACGTATAACGATATATTGCATTACTAAATGACGTATAACGTTATATAGCTTCTCTTTATGACGTGTAACGTTATGAGCTATTACGTTATAACGGATAACGTTATATTGCATCACTATATGACGTATAACGTCATATTGCATGACTACAGGACGTATAACGTTATATTGCACCACTATTGATCGTATAACGTTATATACTATTACGCTATAACGTATAACGTTGTAGTGCATCACTATAGGACGTAAAGGTTATATCGCATTACTGAATGAGGTATAACGTTATATAGCTTCTCTTTATGACGTATAACGTTATGAGCTATTCCGTTATAACGTATAACGCTATATTGCATGACTATATGACGTATAACGTCATATTGCATGACTATAGGACGTATAACGCTATATTGCATCACTACATGACGTATAACGTTGAATTGCATCACTATAGGACGTATTACGCTATATACAATCACGTTATAACGTATAACGTTATATTGCATCACTATATGACGTATAACGATATATTGCATTACTAAATAACGTATAACGTTATATGGCTTCTCTTTATGACGTGTAACGTTATGAACTATTACGTTATAACGGATAACGTTATATTGCATCACTACATAACGTATAATGTTATATTGCATCACTATATGACGTATAACGATATATTGCATTACTAAATGACGTATAACGTTATATTGCATCACTATATGACGTATAACGTTATAAACTATAACGTTATGAAGGAATATCGTTATACTGCATCACTATATGACGTATAACGTTATATTGCATGACTATAGGACGTATAACGCTATATTGCATCACTATATGACGTATAACGTCATATTGCATGACTACAGGACGTATAACGTTATATTGCATCACTATAGGATGTAATTCGTTATGATATATTACGTTATTACGCATAACGTCATATTGCATGACTACAGGACGTATAACGTTATATTGCATCACTATATGAAGTATAACGTCATATTGCATGACTACAGGACGTATAACGTTATATTGCATCACTATAGGATGTAATACGTTATGATATATTACGTTATTACGTATAACGTTTTATTGCATCACTATATGACGTAGAATGTTATACTGCATCACTATATGACGTATAACGTCATATTGCATGACTATAGGACGTATAACGTGATATTGCATCACTACATGACGTATAACGTTATATTGCATCACTATAGGACGTATTACGTTATATACTATTACGTTATAACGTATAACGTCATACTGCATCACTATAGCACGTATAACATTATATCGCATTACTGAATGACGTATAACGTTATATAGCTTCTCTTTATGACGTATAACGTTATGAACTATTACGTTATAACGCATAACGTTATATTGCATCACTATATGACGTATAACGTCATATTGCATGACTATAGGACGTATAACGTTACATTGCATTACTAAATGACGTATAACGTTATGTAGCTTCTCTTTATGACGTGTAACGTTATGAACTATTACGTTATAACGGATAACGTTATATTGCATCACTATATGACGTATAACGTCATATTGCATGACTACAGGACGTATAACGTTATATTGCATCACTATAGGATGTAATACGTTATGATATATTACGTTATTACGTATAACGTTTTATTGCATGACTATATGACGTATAACGTCATATTGCATGACTATAGGACGTATAACGTTATATTGCTTCACTACATGACGTACAACTCTATATTGCATCACTATAGGACGTATTACGTTATATACTATTACGTTATAACGTATAACGTTATACTGCATCACTATAGCACGTATAACGTTATATCGCATTACTGAATGACGTATAAGGTTATATAGCTTCTCTTTATGACGTATAACGTTATGAGCTATTCCGTTATAACGTATAACGTTATATTGCATCACTACATGACGTATAACGTTATATTGCATCACTATAGGACGTATTACGTTATATTGCATCACTATATGACGTATAACGTTAAATTGCATCACTATAGGATGTATTACGCTATATACTATCACGTTATAACGTATAACGTTATATTGCATTACTAAATGACGTATAACGTTATATTGCACCACTATTGATCGTATAACGTTATATACTATTACGCTATTACGTATAACTTTGTATTGCATCACTATAGGACGTAAACGTTATATCGCATTACTGAATGACGTATAACGTTATATAGCTTCAGTTTATGACGTATAACATTATGAGCTATTCCGTTATAACGTATAACGCTATATTGCACGACTATATGACGTATAACGTCACATTGCATGACCATAGGACGTATAACGCTATTTTGCATCACTATATGACGTATAACGTTAAATAGCATCACTATAGGACGTATTACGCTATATACTATCACGTTATAACGTATAACGTTATATTGCATCACTATATGACGTATAACGATATATTGCATTACTAAATGACGTATAACGTTATATAGCTTCTCTTTATGACGTGTAACGTTATGAACTATTACGTTATAACGGATAACGTTATATTGCATCACTATATGACGTATAACGTCATATTGCATGACTACAGGACGTATAACGTTATATTGCATCACTATAGGATGTAATACGTTATGATATATTACGTTATTACGTATAACGTTTTATTGCATGACTATATGACGTATAACGTCATATTGCATGACTATAGGACGTATAACGTTATATTGCTTCACTACATGACGTATAACGCTGTATTGCATCACTATAGGACGTATTACGTTATATACTATTACGATATAACGTATAACGTTATACTGCATCACAGTAGCACGTATAACGTTATATCGCATTACTGAATGACGTATAACGTTATATAGCTTCTCTTTATGACGTATAACGTTATGAACTATTACGTTATAACGTATAACGTTATATTGCATCACTATATGACGTATAACGTCATATTGCATGACTATAGGACGTATAACGTTATATTGCATCACTACATGACGTATAACGTTATATTGCATCACTATAGGACGTATTACGTTATATTGCATCACTATATGACGTATAACGATATATTGCATTACTAAATGACGTATAACGTTATATAGCTTCTCTTTATGACGTGTAACGTTATGAACTATTACGTTATAACGGATAACGTTAAATTGCATCACTATATGACGTATAACGTCAGATTGCATGACTACAGGACGTATAACGTTATATTGCATCACTAGAAGATGTAATACGTTATGATATATTACGTTATTACGTATAACGTTTTATTGCATCACTATATGACGTAGAATGTTATACTGCATCACTATATGACGTATAACGTCATATTGCATGACTATAGGACGTATAACGTTATATTGCTTCACTACATGACGTATAACGCTATATTGCATCACTATAGGACGTATTACGTTATATACTATTACGTTATAACGTATAACGTTATACTGCATCACTATAGCACGTATAACGTTATATCGCATTACTGAATGACGTATAACGTTATATAGCTTCTCTTTATGACGTATAACGTTATGAACTATTACGTTATAACGTATAACGTTATATTGCATCACTATATGACGTATAACGTCATATTGCATGACTATAGGACTTATAACGTTATATTGCATCACTACATGACGTATAACGTTATATTGCATCACTATAGGACGTATTACGTTATATACTATTACGTTATAGCGTATAACGTTATAGTGCATCACTATATGACATATAACGATATATTGCATTACTAAATGACGTATAACGTTATATAGCTTCTCTTTATGACGTGTAACGTTATGAACTATTACGTTATAACGTATAACGTTATATTGCTTCACTATATGACGTATAACGTTAAATTGCATCACTATAGGACGTATTACGCTATATACTATCACGTTATAACGTATAACGTTATATTGCATTACTAAATGACGTATAACGTTATATTGCACCACTATTGATCGTATAACGTTATATACTATTACGCTATAACGTATAACGTTGTAGTGCATCACTATAGGACGTAAAGGTTATATCGCATTACTGAATGACGTATAACGTTATATAGCTTCTCTTTATGACGTATAACGTTATGAGCTATTCCGTTATAACTTATAACGCTATATTGCATGACTATATGACGTATAACGTCATATTGCATGACTATAGGACGTATAACGTTATATTGCATCACTACATAACGTATAATGTTATATTGCATCACTATATGACGTATAACGATATATTGCATTACTAAATGACGTATAACGTTATATTGCATCACTATATGACGTATAACGTTATATACTATAACGTTATGAAGGAATATCGTTATACTGCATCACTATATGACGTATAACGTTATATTGCATGACTATAGGACGTATAACGTTATATTGCATCACTATATGACGTATAACGTCATATTGTACGACTACAGGACGAATAACGTTATATTGCATTACTAAATGACGTATAACGTTATATTGCATCATTATATGACGTATAACGTTATATACTATAACGTTATGAAGGAATATCGTTATACTGCATCACTATATGACGTATAGCGTTATATTGCATCACTATATGACGTATTACGTGGTATACTATTACGTTATAACGTATAACGTTATATTGAATCACTATATGACGTATAACGTTATATTGCATCACTATATGACGTATAATGTTATATTGCATTACTAAATGACGTATAACGTTATATTGCACCACTATTGATCGTATAACGTTATATACTATTACGCTATAACGTATAACGTTGTATTGCTTCACTATAGGACGTAAACGTTATATCGCATTACTGAATGACGTATAACGTTATATAGCTTCTCTTTATGAGCTATAACATTATGAGCTATTCCGTTATAACGTATAACGCTATATTGCACGACTATATGACGTATAACGTCACATTGCATGACTATAGGACGTATGACGCTATATTGCTTCACTATATGACGTATAACGTTAAATTGCATCACTATAGGACGTATTACGCTATATACTATCACACTATAACGTATAACGTTATATTGCATCACTATATGACGTATAACGATATATTGCATTACTAAATGACGTATAACGTTATATAGCTTCTCTTTATGACGTGTAACGTTATGAGCTATTACGTTATAACGGATAACGTTATATTGCATCACTATATGACGTATAACGTCATATTGCATGACTACAGGACGTATAACGTTATATTGCACCACTATTGATCGTATAACGTTATATACTATTACGCTATAACGTATAACGTTGTAGTGCATCACTATAGGACGTAAAGGTTATATCGCATTACTGAATGACGTATAACGTTATATAGCTTCTCTTTATGACGTATAACGTTATGAGCTATTCCGTTATAACGTATAACGCTATATTGCATGACTATATGACGTATAACGTCATATTGCATGACTATAGGACGTATAACGCTATATTGCGTCACTACATGACGTATAACGTTGAATTGCATCACTATAGGACGTATTTCGCTATATACAATCACGTTATAACGTATAACGTTATATTGCATCACTATATGACGTATAACGATATATTGCATTACTAAATAACGTATAACGTTATATGGCTTCTCTTTATGACGTGTAACGTTATGAACTATTACGTTATAACGGATAACGTTATATTGCATCACTACATAACGTATAATGTTATATTGCATCACTATATGACGTATAACGATATATTGCATTACTAAATGACGTATAACGTTATATTGCATCACTATATGACGTATAACGTTATAAACTATAACGTTATGAAGGAATATCGTTATACTGCATCACTATATGACGTATAACGTTATATTGCATGACTATAGGACGTATAACGTTATATTGCATCACTATATGACGTATAACGTCATATTGTATGACTACAGGACGAATAACGTTATATTGCATTACTACATGACGTATAACGTTATATTGCATCATTATATGACGTATAACGTTATATTGCATGACTATAGGACGTATAACGTTATATTGCATCACTACATGACGTCTAACGTTATATTGGATCACTATAGGACGTATTACGTGGTATACTATTACGTTATAACGTATAACGTTATATTGAATCACTATATGACGTATAACAATATATTGCATCACTATATGTCGTAGAACGTTATATTGTATTACTAAATGACGTATAACGTTATATAGATTCTCTTTATGACGTGTAACGTTATGAACTATTACGTTATAACGTATAACGTTATATTGCATCACTATATGACGTATAACGTTATACTGCATCACTATATGACGTATAATGTTATATTGCATTACTAAATGACGTATAACGTTATATTGCACCACTATTGATCGTATAACGTTATATACTATCACGTTATAACGTATAACGTTATATTGCATCACTATATGACGTATAACGATATATTGCATTACTAAATGACGTATAACGTTATATAGCTTCTCTTTATGACGTGTAACGTTATGAGCTATTACGTTATAACGGATAACGTTATATTGCATCACTATATGACGTATAACGTCATATTGCATGACTACAGGATGTATAACGTTATATTGCACCACTATTGATCGTATAACGTTATATACTATTACGCTATAACGTATAACGTTGTAGTGCATCACTATAGGACGTAAAGGTTATATCGCATTACTGAATGACGTATAACGTTATATAGCTTCTCTTTATGTCGTATAACGTTATGAGCTATTCCGTTATAACGTATAACGCTATATTGCATGACTATATGACGTATAACGTCATATTGCATGACTATAGGACGTATAACGCTATATTGCATCACTACATGACGTATAACGTTGAATTGCATCACTATAGGACGTATTACGCTATATACAATCACGTTATAACGTATAACGTTATATTGCATCACTATATGACGTATAACGATATATTGCATTACTAAATAACGTATAACGTTATATGGCTTCTCTTTATGACGTGTAACGTTATGAACTATTACGTTATAACGGATAACGTTATATTGCATCACTACATAACGTATAACGTTATATTGCATCACTATATGACGTATAACGATATATTGCATTACTAAATGACGTATAACGTTATATAGCTTCTCTTTATGACATGTAACGTTATGAACTATTACGTTATAACGGATAACGTTATATTGCATCACTATATGACGTATAACGTCATATTGCATGACTATAGGACGTATAACGCTATATTGCATCACTATATGACGTATAACGTTAAATTGCATCACTATTGGACGTATTACGCTATATACTACCACGTTATAACGTATAACGTTATATTGCATCACTATATGACGTATAACGATATATTGCATTACTAAATGACGTATAACGTTATATAGCTTCTCTTTATGACGTGTAACGTTATGAACTATTACGTTATAACGGATACGTTATATTGCATCACTATATGACGTATAACGTCATATTGCATGACTATAGGACGTATAACGTTATATTGCATCACTACATAACGTATAATGTTATATTGCATCACTATATGACGTATAACGATATATTGCATTACTAAATGACGTATAACGTTATATTGCATCACTATATGACGTATAACGTTATATACTATAACGTTATGAAGGAATATCGTTATACTGCATCACTATATGACGTATAACGTTATATTGCATGACTATAGGACGTATAACGTTATATTGCATCACTATATGACGTATAACGTCATATTGTATGACTACTGGACGTATAACGTTATATTACATTACTAAATGACGCATAACGTTATATTGCATCATTATATGACGTATAACGTTATGTACTATAACGTTATGAAGGAATATCGTTATACTGCATCACTATATGACGTATAACGTTATATTGCATCACTATAGGACGTATTACGTGGTATACTATTACGTTATAACGTATAACGTTATATTGAATCACTATATGACGTATAACATTATATTGCATCACTATATGTCGTAGAACGTTATATTGTATTACTAAATGACGTATAACGTTATATAGCTTCTCTTTATGACGTGTAACGTTATGAACTATTACGTTATAACGTATAACGTTATATTGCATCACTATATGACGTATAACGATATATTGCATTTCTAAATGACGTATAACGTTATATAGCTCCTCTTTATGACGTGTAACGTTATGAACTATTACGTTATAACGGATAACGTTATATTGCATTACTAAATGACGTATAACGTTATATTGCATCATTATATGACGTATAACGTTATATACTATAACGTTATGAAGGAATATCGTTATACTGCATCACTATATGACGTATAACGTTATATTGCATCACTATATGACGTATTACGTGGTATACTATTACGTTATAACGTATAACTTTATATTGCATCACTATATGACGTATAACGTTATACTGCATCACTATATGACGTATAATGTTATATTGCATTACTAAATGACGTATAACGTTATATTGCACCACTATTGATCGTATAACGTTATATACTATTACGCTATAACGTATAACGTTGTATTGCTTCACTATAGGACGTAAACGTTATATCGCATTACTGAATGACGTATAACGTTATATAGCTTCTCTTTATGAGCTATAACATTATGAGCTATTCCGTTATAACGTATAACGCTATATTGCACGACTATATGACGTATAACGTCACATTGCATGACTATAGGACGTATGACGCTATATTGCTTGACTATATGACGTATAACGTTAAATTGCATCACTATAGGACGTATTACGCTATATACAATCACGTTATAACGTATAACGTTATATTGCATCACTATATGACGTATAACGATATATTGCATTACTAAATAACGTATAACGTTATATGGCTTCTCTTTATGACGTGTAACGTTATGAACTATTACGTTATAACGGATAACGTTATATTGCATCACTACATAACGTATAATGTTATATTGCATCACTATATGACGTATAACGATATATTGCATTACTAAATGACGTATAACGTTATATTGCATCACTATATGACGTATAACGTTATATACTATAACGTTATGAAGGAATATCGTTATACTGCATCACTATATGACGTATAACGTTATATTGCATGACTATAGGACGTATAACGTTATATTGCATCACTATATGACGTATAACGTCATATTGTATGACTACAGGACGAATAACGTTATATTGCATTACTAAATGACGTATAACGTTATATTGCATCATTATATGACGTATAACGTTATGTACTATAACGTTATGAAGGAATATCGTTATACTGTATCACTATATGACGTCTAACGTTATATTGCATCACTATAGGACGTATTACGTGGTATACTATTACGTTATAACGTATAACGTTATATTGAATCACTATATGACGTATAACATTATATTGCATCACTATATGTCGTAGAACGTTATATTGTATTACTAAATGACGTATAACGTTATATAGCTTCTCTTTATGACGTGTAACGTTATGAACTATTACGTTATAACGTATAACGTTATATTGCATCACTATATGACGTATAACGTTATACTGCATCACTATATGACGTATAACGTTAAATTGCATCACTATAGGACGTATTACGCTATATACTACCACGTTATAACGTATAACGTTATATTGCATCACTATATGACGTATAACGATATATTGCATTACTAAATGACGTATAACGTTATATAGCTTCTCTTTATGACATGTAACGTTATGAACTATTACGTTATAACGGATAACGTTATATTGCATCACTATATGACGTATAACGTCATATTGCATGACTATAGGACGTATAACGCTATATTGCATCACTATATGACGTATAACGTTAAATTGCATCACTATATGACGTATAACGATATATTGCATTACTAAATGACGTATAACGTTATATTGCATCACTATATGACGTATAACGTCATATTGTATGACTACAGGACGAATAACGTTATATTGCATTACTAAATGACGTATAACGTTATATTGCATCATTATATGACGTATAACGTTATATACTATAACGTTATGAAGGAATATCGTTATACTGCATCACTATATGACGTATAACGTTATATTGCATCACTATATGACGTATTACGTGGTATACTATTACGTTATAACGTATAACGTTATATTGAATCACTATATGACGTATAACGTTATATTGCATCACTATATGTCGTAGAACGTTATATTGTATTACCAAATGACGTATAACGTTATATAGCTTCTCTTTATGACGTGTAATGTTATAAACTATTACGTTATAACGTATAACTTTATATTGCATCACTATATGACGTATAACGTTATACTGCATCACTATATGACGTATAATGTTATATTGCATTACTAAATGACGTATAACGTTATATTGCACCACTATTGATCGTATAACGTTATATACTATTACGCTATAACGTATAACGTTGTATTGCTTCACTATAGGACGTAAACGTTATATCGCATTACTGAATGACGTATAACGTTATATAGCTTCTCTTTATGAGCTATAACATTATGAGCTATTCCGTTATAACGTATAACGCTATATTGCACGACTATATGACGTATAACGTCACATTGCATGACTATAGGACGTATGACGCTATATTGCTTGACTATATGACGTATAACGTTAAATTGCATCACTATAGGACGTATTACGCTATATACAATCACGTTATAACGTATAACGTTATATTGCATCACTATATGACGTATAACGATATATTGCATTACTAAATAACGTATAACGTTATATGGCTTCTCTTTATGACGTGTAACGTTATGAACTATTACGTTATAACGGATAACGTTATATTGCATCACTACATAACGTATAATGTTATATTGCATCACTATATGACGTATAACGATATATTGCATTACTAAATGACGTATAACGTTATATTGCATCACTATATGACGTATAACGTTATATACTATAACGTTATGAAGGAATATCGTTATACTGCATCACTATATGACGTATAACGTTATATTGCATGACTATAGGACGTATAACGTTATATTGCATCACTATATGACGTATAACGTCATATTGTATGACTACAGGACGAATAACGTTATATTGCATTACTAAATGAGGTATAACGTTATATTGCATCATTGTATGACGTATAACGTTATGTACTATAACGTTATGAAGGAATATCGTTATACTGTATCACTATATGACGTCTAACGTTATATTGCATCACTATAGGACGTATTACGTGGTATACTATTACGTTATAACGTATAACGTTATATTGAATCACTATATGACGTATAACATTATATTGCATCACTATATGTCGTAGAACGTTATATTGTATTACTAAATGACGTATAACGTTATATAGCTTCTCTTTATGACGTGTAACGTTATGAACTATTACGTTATAACGTATAACGTTATATTGCATCACTATATGACGTATAACGTTATACTGCATCACTATATGACGTATAATGTTATATTGCATTACTAAATGACGTATAACGTTATATTGCACCACTATTGATCGGATAACGTTATATACTATCACGTTATAACGTATAACGTTATATTGCATCACTATATGACGTATAACGATATGTTGCATTACTAAATGACGTATAACGTTATATAGCTTCTCTTTATGGCGTGTAACGTTATGAACTATTACGTTATAACGGATAACGTTATATTGCATCACTATATGACGTATAACGTCATATTGCATGACTACAGGACGTATAACGTTATATTGCATCACTATAGGATGTAATATTTTAAGATATATTACGTTATCACGTATAACGTTTTATTGCATGACTATATGACGTATAATGTCATATTGCATGACTATAGGACGTATAACGTTTTATAGCATCACTACGTGACGTATAACGTTATATTGCATCACTAAAGGACGTATTACGTTATATACTATTACGATATAACGTATAACGTTATACTGCATCACTATAGCACGTATAACGTTATATCGCATTACTGAATGACGTATAACGTTATATAGCTTCTCTTTATGACGTATAACGTTATGAACTATTACGTTATAACGCATAACGTTATATTGCATCACTATATGACGTATAACGTCATATTGCATGACTATAGGACGTATAACGTTATATTGCATCACTACATGACGTATAACGTTATATTGCATCACTATAGGACGTATTACGTTATATTGCATCACTATATGACATATAACGATATATTGCAATACTAAATGACGTATAACGTTATATAGCTTCTCTTTATGACGTGTAACGTTATGAACTATTACGTTATAACGTATAACGTTATATTGCATCACTATATGACGTATAACGATAAATTGCATTACTAAATGACGTATAACATTATATAGCTTCTCTTTATGACGTGTAACGTTATGAACTATTGCGTTATAACGGATAACGTTATATTGCATCACTATATGACGTATAACGTCATATTGCATGACTACAGGACGTATAACGTTATATTGCATCACTATAGGATGTAATACGTTATGATATATTACGTTATTACGTATAACGTTTTATTGCATGACTATATGACGTATAACGTCATATTGCATGACTATAGGACGTATAACGTTATATTGCTTCACTACATGACGCATAACGCTGTATTGCATCACTATAGGACGTATTACGTTATATACTATTACGATATAACGTATAACGTTATACTGCATCACAGTAGCACGTATAACGTTATATCGCATTACTGAATGACGTATAACGTTATATAGCTTCTCTTTATGACGTATAACGTTATGAACTATTACGTTATAACGCATAACGTTATATTGCATCACTATATGACGTATAACGTCATATTGCATGACTATAGGACGTATAACGTTATATTGCATCACTACATGACGTATAACGTTATATTGCATCACTATAGGACGTATTACGTTATATTGCATCACTATATGACGTATAACGATATATTGCATTACTAAATGACGTATAACGTTATATAGCTTCTCTTAATGACGTGTGACGTTATGAACTATTACGTTATAACGGATAACGTTAAATTGCATCACTATATGACGTATAACGTCAGATTGCATGACTACAGGACGTATAAGGTTATATTGCATCACTAGAAGATGTAATACGTTATGATATATTACGTTATTACGTATAACGTTTTATTGCATCACTATATGACGTAGAATGTTATACTGCATCACTATATGACGTATAACGTCATATTGCATGACTATAGGACGTATAACGTTATATTGCTTCACTACATGACGTATAATGCTATATTGCATCACTATAGGACGTATTACGTTATATACTATTACGTTATAACGTATAACGTTATACTGCATCACTATAGCACGTATAACGTTATATCGCATTACTGAATGACGTATAACGTTATATAGCTTCTCTTTATGACGTATAACGTTATGAACTATTACGTTATAACGTATAACGTTATATTGCATCACTATATGACGTATAACGTCATATTGCATGACTATAGGACTTATAACGTTATATTGCATCACTACATGACGTATAACGTTATATTGCATCACTATAGGACGTATTACGTTATATACTATTACGTTATAACGTATAACGTTATACTGCATCACTATATGACATATAACGATATATTGCATTACTAAATGACGTATAACGTTATATAGCTTCTCTTTATGACGTGTAACGTTATGAACTATTACGTTATAACGTATAACGTTATATTGCATCACTATATGACGTATAACGTTAAATTGCATCACTATAGGACGTATTACGCTATATACTATCACGTTATAACGTATAACGTTATATTGCATCACTATATGACGTATAACGATATATTGCATTACTAAATGACGTATAACGTTATATTGCATCACTATATGACGTATAACGTTATATTGCATCACTACATGACGTATAACGTTATATTGCATCACTATAGGACGTATTACGTTATATACTATTACGTTATAACGTATAACGTTATACTGCATCACTATAGCACGTATAACGTTATATCGCATTACTGAATGACGTATAACGTTATATAGCTCCTCTTTATGACGTATAACGTTATGAACTATTACGTTATAACGTATAACGTTATATTGCATCACTATATGACGTATAACGTCATATTGCATGACTATTGGACGTATAACGTTATATTGCATCACTACATAACGTATAACGTTATATTGCATCACTATATGACGTATAACGATATATTGCATTACTAAATGAAGTATAACGTTATATTGCATCACTATATGCCGTATAACGTTATATACTATAACGTTATGAAGGAATATCGTTATACTGCATCACTATATGACGTATAACGTTATATTGCATGACTATATGACGTATAACGATATATTGCATTACTATATGACGTATAACGTCATATTGTATGATTACAGGACGAATAACGTTATATTGCATTACTAAATGACGTATAACGTTATATTGCATCATTATATGACGTATAACGTTATATACTATAACGTTATGAAGGAATATCGTTATACTGCATCACTGTATGACGTATAACGTTATATTGCATCACTATTGCACGTATAACGTTATATCGCATTACTGAATGACGTATAACGTTATGAACTATTACGTTATAACGTATAACGTTATATTGCATCACTATATGACGTATAACGATATATTGCATTACTAAATGACGTATAACGTTATATTGCATCACTATATGACGTATAACGTTATATACTATAACGTTATGAAGGGATATCGTTATACTGCATCACTATATGACGTATAACGTTATATTGCATGACTATAGGACGTATAACGTTATATTGCATCACTATATGACGTATAACGTCATATTGTATGATTACAGGACGAATAACGTTATATTGCATTACTAAATGACGTATAACGTTATATTGCATCATTATATGACGTATAACGTTATATACTATAACGTTATGAAGGAATATCGTTATACTGCATCACTATATGACGTATAACGTTATGTTGCATGACTAGAGGACGTATAACGTTGTATACTATTACGTTAGAACGTATAACGTTATATTGCATCACTATTGATCGTATAACGTTATATAATATTACGCTATAACGTATAACGTTGTATTGCATCAGTATAGGACGTAAACGTTATATCGCATTACTGAATGACGTATAACGTTATATAGCTTCTCTTTATGACGTATAACGTTATGAACTATTCCGTTATAACGTATAACGCTATATTGCATGACTATATGACGTATAACGTCATATTGCATGACTATAGGACGTATAACGCTATATTGCATCACTATATGACGTATAACGTTATATTGCATGACTATAGGACCTATAACGTTATATTGCATCACTACATAACATATAACGTTATATTGCATCACTATAGGACGTATTACGTTATATACTATTACGTTATAACGTATAACGTTATACTGCATCACTATATGACGTATAACGATATATTGCATTACTAAATGACGTATAACGTTATATAGCTTCTCTTTATGACGTGTAACGTTATGAACTATTACGTTATAACGTATAACGTTATATTGCATCACTATATGACGTATAACGTCATATTGCATGACTACAGGACGTATAAAGTTATATTGCATCACTATATGACGTATAACGTTATATTGCATCACTATATATCGTAGAACGTTATATTGTATTACTAAATGACGTATAACGCTATATAGCTTCTCTTTATGACGTGTAACGTTATGAGCTATTACGTTATAACGTATAACGTTATATTGCATCACTATATGACGTATAACGTTAAATTGCATCACTGTAGGACGTATTACGCTATATACTATCACGTTATAACGTATAACGTTATATTGCATTACTAAATGACGTATAACGTTATATTGCATCACTATTGATCGTATAACGTTATATAATATTACGCTATAACGTATAACGTTGTATTGTATCAGTATAGGACGTAAACGTTATATCGCATTACTGAATGACGTATAACGTTATATAGCTTCTCTTTATGACGTATAACGTTATGAACTATTCCGTTATAACGTATAACGCTATATTGCATGACTATATGACGTATAACGTCATATTGCATGACTATAGGACGTATAACGCTATATTGCATCACTATATGACGTATAACGTTATATTGCATGACTATAGGACGTATAACGTTATATTGCATCACTACATGACGTATAACGTTATATTGCATCACTATAGGACGTATTACGTTATATACTATTACGTTATAACGTATAACGTTATACTGCATCACTATATGACGTATAACGATATATTGCATTACTAAATGACGTATAACGTTATATAGCTTCTCTTTATGACGTGTAACGTTATGAACTATTACGTTATAACGTATAACGTTATATTGCATCACTATATGACGTATAACGTCATATTGCATGACTACAGGACGTATAAAGTTATATTGCATCACTATATGACGTATAACGTTATATTGCATCACTATATGTCGTAGAACGTTATGTTGTATTACTAAATGACGTATAACGCTATATAGCTTCTCTTTATGACGTGTAACGTTATGAACTATTACGTTATAACGTATAACGTTATATTGCATCACTATATGACGTATAACGTTAAATTGCATCACTATAGCACGTATTACGCTATATACTATCACGTTATAACGTATAACGTTATATTGCATTACTAAATGACGTATAACGTTATATTGCACCACTATTGATCGTATAACGTTATATACTATTACGCTATAACGTATAACGTTGTATTGCATCACTATAGGACGTAAACGTTATATCGCATTACTGAATGACGTATAACGTTATATAGCTTCTCTTTATGACGTATAACGTTATGAGCTATTCCGTTATAACGTATAACGCAATATTGCATGACTATATGACGTATAACGTCATATTGCATGACTATAGGACGTATAACGCTATATTGCATCACTATGTGACGTATAACGTTAAATTGCATCACTATAGGACGTATTACGTTATATACTATTACGTTATAACGTATAACGTTATACTGCATCACTATATGACGTATAACGTCATATTGCATGACTACAGGACGTATAAAGTTATATTGCATCACTATATGACGTATAACGTTATATTGCATCACTATATGTCGTAGAACGTTATATTGTATTACTAAATGACGTATAACGTTATATAGCTTCTCTTTATGACGTGTAACGTTATGAACTATTACGTTATAACGTATAACGTTATATTGCATCACTATATGACGTATAACGTTATATTGCATCACTATATGACGTATAACGATATATTGCATTACTAAATGAAGTATAACGTTATATTGCATCACTATATGCCGTATAACGTTATATACTATAACGTTATGTAGGAATATCGTTATACTGCATCACTATATGACGTATAACGTTATATTGCATGACTATATGACGTATAACGATATATTGCATTACTATATGACGTATAACGTCATATTGTATGATTACAGGACGAATAACGTTATATTGCATTACTAAATGACGTATAACGTTATATTGCATCATTATATGACGTATAACGTTATATACTATAACGTTATGAAGGAATATCGTTATACTGCATCACTGTATGACGTATAACGTTATATTGCATCACTATTGCACGTATAACGTTATATCGCATTACTGAATGACGTATAACGTTATGAACTATTACGTTATAACGTATAACGTTATATTGCATCACTATATGACGTATAACGATATATTGCATTACTAAATGACGTATAACGTTATATTGCATCACTATATGACGTATAACGTTATACTGCATCACTATAGCACGTATAACGTTATATCGCATTACTGAATGACGTATAACGTTATATAGCTTCTCTTTATGACGTATAACGTTATGAACTATTACGTTATAACGTATAACGTTATATTGCATCACTATATGACGTATAACGTCATATTGCATGACTATAGGACGTATAACGTTATATTGCATCACTACATAACGTATAACGTTATATTGCATCACTATATGACGTATAACGATATATTGCATTACTACATGACGTATAACGTTATATTGCATCACTATATGACGTATAACGTTATATACTATAACGTTATGAAGGAATATCGTTATACTGCATCACTATATGACGTATAACGTTATATTGCATGACTATATGACGTATAACGATATATTGCATTACTATATGACGTATAACGTCATATTGTATGATTACAGGACGAATAACGTTATATTGCATTACTAAATGACGTATAACGTTATATAGCATCATTATATGACGTATAACGTTATATACTATAACGTTATGAAGGAATATCGTTATACTGCATCACTGTATGACGTATAACGTTATATTGCATCACTATTGCACGTATAACGTTATATCGCATTACTGAATGACGTATAACGTTATGAACTATTACGTTATAACGTATAACGTTATATTGCATCACTATATGACGTATAACGATATATTGCATTACTAAATGACGTATAACGTTATATTGCATCACTATATGACGTATAACGTTATATACTATAACGTTATGAAGGAATATCGTTATACTGCATCACTATATGACGTATAACGTTATATTGCATGACTAGAGGACGTATAACGTTATATTGCATCACTATATGACGTATAACGTCATATTGTATGATTACAGGACGAATAACGTTATATTGCATTACTAAATGACGTATAACGTTATATTGCATCATTATATGACGTATAACGTTATATACTATAACGTTATGAAGGAATATCGTTATACTGCATCACTGTATGACGTATAACGTTATATTGCATCACTATAGGACGTATTACGTTGTATACTATTACGTTAGAACGTATAAGGTTATATT
Organism: Bombus terrestris; assembly: GCF_910591885.1. Taxonomy (NCBI): domain Eukaryota; kingdom Metazoa; phylum Arthropoda; class Insecta; order Hymenoptera; family Apidae; genus Bombus; species Bombus terrestris. Next base: position 7,932,789 of record NW_025963548.1, read on the forward strand.
GCATCACTATTGATCGTATAACGTTATATAATATTACGCTATAACGTATAACGTTGTATTGCATCAGTATAGGACGTAAACGTTATATCGCATTACTGAATGACGTATAACGTTATATAGCTTCTCTTTATGACGTATAACGTTATGAACTATTCCGTTATAACGTATAACGCTATATTGCATGACTATATGACGTATAACGTCATATTGCATGACTATAGGACGTATAACGCTATATTGCATCACTATATGACGTATAACGTTATATTGCATGACTATAGGACCTATAACGTTATATTGCATCACTACATGACATATAACGTTATATTGCATCACTATAGGACGTATTACGTTATATACTATTACGTTATAACGTATAACGTTATACTGCATCACTATATGACGTATAACGATATATTGCATTACTAAATGACGTATAACGTTATATAGCTTCTCTTTATGACGTGTAACGGTATGAACTATTACGTTATAACGTATAACGTTATATTGCATCACTATATGACGTATAACGTCATATTGCATGACTACAGGACGTATAAAGTTATATTGCATCACTATATGACGTATAACGTTATATTGCATCACTATATATCGTAGAACGTTATATTGTATTACTAAATGACGTATAACGCTATATAGCTTCTCTTTATGACGTGTAACGTTATGAACTATTACGTTATAACGTATAACGTTATATTGCATCACTATATGACGTATAACGTTAAATTGCATCACTATAGGACGTATTACGCTATATACTATCACGTTATAACGTATAACGTTATATTGCATTACTAAATGACGTATAACGTTATATTGCATCACTATTGATCGTATAACGTTATATAATATTACGCTATAACGTATAACGTTGTATTGCATCAGTATAGGACGTAAACGTTATATCGCATTACTGAATGACGTATAACGTTATATAGCTTCTCTTTATGACGTATAACGTTATGAACTATTCCGTTATAACGTATAACGCTATATTGCATGACTATATGACGTATAACGTCATATTGCATGACTGTAGGACGTATAACGCTATATTGCATCACTATATGACGTATAACGTTATATTGCATCACTATAGGACGTATTACGTTATATACTATTACGTTATAACGTATAACGTTATACTGCATCACTATATGACGTATAACGATATATTGCATTACTAAATGACGTATAACGTTATATAGCTTCTCTTTATGACGTGTAACGTTATGAACTATTACGTTATAACGTATAACGTTATATTGCATCACTATATGACGTATAACGTCATATTGCATGACTACAGGACGTATAAAGTTATATTGCATCACTATATGACGTATAACGTTATATTGCATCACTATATGTCGTAGAACGTTATATTGTATTACTAAATGACGTATAACGCTATATAGCTTCTCTTTATGACGTGTAACGTTATGAACTATTACGTTATAACGTATAACGTTATATTGCATCACTATATGACGTATAACGTTAAATTGCATCACTATAGCACGTATTACGCTATATACTATCACGTTATAACGTATAACGTTATATTGCATTACTAAATGACGTATAACGTTATATTGCACCACTATTGATCGTATAACGTTATATACTATTACGCTATAACGTATAACGTTGTATTGCATCACTATAGGACGTAAACGTTATATCGCATTACTGAATGACGTATAACGTTATATAGCTTCTCTTTATGACGTATAACGTTTTGAGCTATTCCGTTATAACGTATAACGCAATATTGCATGACTATATGACGTATAACGTCATATTGCATGACTATAGGACGTATAACGCAATATTGCATCACTATGTGACGTATAACGTTAAATTGCATCACTATAGGACGTATTACGTTATATACTATTACGTTATAACGTATAACGTTATACTGCATCACTATATGACGTATAACGATATATTGCATTACTAAATGACGTATGACGTTATATTGCACCACTATTGATCGTATAACGTTATATACTATTACGCTATAACGTATAACGTTGTATTGCATCACTATAGGACGTAAACGTTATATTGCATCACTGTATGACGTATAACGTCATATTGCATGACTATAGGACGTATAACGTTATATTGCATCACTACATAACGTATAACGTTATATTGCATCACTATATGACGTATAACGATATATTGCATTACTAAATGACGTATAACGTTATATTGCATCACTATATGCCGTATAACGTTATATACTATAACGTTATGAAGGAATATCGTTATACTGCATCACTATATGACGTATAACGTTATATTGCATGACTATATGACGTATAACATTATATTGCATCACTATGTGACGTATAACGTTAAATTGCATCACTATAGGACGTATTACGTTATATACTATTACGTTATAACGTATAACGTTATGTTGCACCACATATGGCGTATAACGTTATATACTATTACAGTATGAAGGAATAACGTTATATTGCATCACTGTATGACGTATAACGTTTTGTACTATTACGCAATAACGTATAACGTCATATTGCACGACTATAGGACGTATAAAGTTATGAAATATTGCGTCATAACGTGTAACGTTATATTGCACCACTATAGGATGTAAAACGTTATGATACATTACGTTATTACGTATAACGTTACATTGCATTACTGAATGACCTATAACGTTATATAGCTCCTCTTTATGACGTATAACGTTATGAACTATTACGTTATTACGTATAACGCTGTATTGCATCACTATAGGACGTATAAAGTTATGAACTATTACGTCATAACGTGTAACATAATATTGCATCACTATAGGACGCATTACGTTATGATCTCTTACGTCATAACAAGTAACGTTATACTGCATCACTATATGACGTATAACGTTATATTGCATAACTATATGGCGTATAACGTTATATAGCTTCGCTTTATGACGTATAATGTTATGAACTATTACGTTATAACGTATAACGTTATATTGCATCACTATATGACGTATAACGTCATATTGCATGACTATAGGACGTATAACGTTATATTGCATCACTATAGGACGTATAACGTTATATAGTATTACCTTATAACGTATAACGTTGTATTGCATCACTATGGGACGTATAACGTATATCGCATTACAGAATGACGTATAACGTTATATAGCTTCGCTTTATGACGTATAATGTTATGAACTATTACGTTATAACGTACAACGTTATATAGCATCACTATATGACGTATAACGTCATATTGCATGACTATAGGACGTATAACGTTATATTGCATCACTATAGGACGTATAACGTTATATAGTATTACCTTATAACGTATAACGTTGTATTGCATCACTATTGGACGTATAACGTTATATCGCATTACAGAATGACGTATAACGTTATATAGCTTCGCTTTATGACGTATAATGTTATGAACTATTACGTTATAACGTATAACGTTATATTGCATCACTATATGACGTATAACGTCATATTGCATGACTATAGGACGTATAGCGTTATATTGCATCACTATATGACGTATAACGTTATATTGCATCACTATAGGGCGTATTACGTTATATACTATTAAGTTATAACTTATAACGTTGTATTGCATCACTATAGGACGTATAACGTTATATCGCATTACTGAATGAAGTATAACATTATATAGCTTCGCTTTATGACGTATAATGTTATGAACTATTACGTTATAACGTATAACGTTATATTGCATCACTATATGACGTATAACGTCATATTGCATGACTATAGGACGTATAACGTTATATTGCATCACTATCAGACGTATAACGTTATATTGCATCACTATCAGACGTATAACGTTATATTGGATCACTATAGGACGTATTACGTTATGATCTTTTACGTCATAACGTGTAACGTTATATTGCATCACTATATGACGTATAACGATATATTGCATTACTAAATGACGTATAACGTTATATTGCATCACTATATGACGTATAACGTTATATACTATAACGTTATGAAGGAATATCGTTATACTGCATCACTATATGACGTATAACGTTGTATTGCATCACTATGGGACGTATAACGTTATATCGCATTACAGAATGACGTATAACGTTATATAGCTTCGCTTTATGACGTATAATGTTATGAACTATTAGGTTATAACGTATAACGTTATATTGCATCACTATATGACGTATAACGTCATATTGCATGACTATATGACGTATAACGATATATTGCATTACTAAATGACGTATAATGTTATATAGCTTCTCTTTATGACGTATATCATTATGAACTATTCCGTTATAACGTATAACGCTATATTGCATCACTATATGACATATAACGTTAAATTGCATCACTATAGGACGTATTACGTTATATACTATTACGTTATAACGTATAACGTTATACTGCATCACTATAGCACGTATAACGTTATATCGCATTACTGAATGACGTATAACGTTATATAGCTTCTCTTTATGACGTATAACGTTATGAACTATTCCGTTATAACGTATAACGCTATATTGCATGACTATATGACGTATAACGTCATATTGCATGACTATAGGACGTATAACGCTATATTGCATCACTATATGACGTATAACGCTATATTGCATCACTATAGGACGTAAACGTTATATCGCATTACTGAATGACGTATAACGTTATATAGCTTCTCTTTATGACGTATAACGTTATGAACTATTCCGTTATAACGGATAACGTTACGTTGCATCATTATATGACGTATAACGTCATATTGCATGACTACAGGACGTATAACGTTATATTGCATCACTATAGGATGTAATACGTTATGATATATTACGTTATTACGTATAACGTTTTATTGCATGACTATATGACGTATAACGTCATATTGCATGACTATAGGACGTATAACGTTATATTGCTTCACTACATGACGTATAACGCTATATTGCATCACTACAGGACGTATTACGTTATATACTATTACGTTATAACGTATAAAGTTATACTGCATCACTATAGCACGTATAACGTTTTATTGCATCACTATATGACGTATAACGTCATATTGCATGACTACAGGACGTATAACGTTATATTGCTTCACTACATGACGTATAACGCTATATTGCATCACTATAGGACGTATTACGTTATATACTATTACGTTATAACGTATAACGTTATACTGCATCACTATATGACGTATAACGATATATTGCATTACTAAATGACGGAAAACGTTATATAGCTTCTCTTTATGACGTGTAACGTTATGAACTATTACGTTATAACGTATAACGTTATATTGCATCACTGTATGATGTATAACGTCATATTGCATGACTACAGGACGTATAAAGTTATAATGCATCACTATAGGACGTATAACGTTATATTGCATCACTATATGTCGTAGAACGTTATATTGTATTACTAAATGACGTATAACGTGATATAGCTTCTCTTTATGACGTGTAACGTTATGAACTATTACGTTATAACGGATAACGTTATATTGCATCACTATATGACGTATAACGTCATATTGCATGACTATAGGTCGTATAACGTTATATTGCATCACTACATAACGTATAACGTTATATTGCATCACTATATGACGTATAACGATATATTGCATTACTAAATGACGTATAACGTTATATTGCATCACTATATGCCGTATAGCGTTATATACTATAACGTTATGAAGGAATATCGTTATACTGCATCACTATATGACGTATAACGTTATATTGCATGACTATAGGACGTATAACGTTATATTGCATCACTATATGACGTATAACGTCATATTGTATGACTACAGGACGAATTACGTTGTATACTATTACGTTAGAACGTATAACGTTATATTGCATCACTATATGACGTATAACGTTATATTGCATCACTATATGTCGTAGAACGTTATATTGTATTACTAAATGACGTATAACGTTATATAGCTTCTCTCTATGACGTGTAACGTTATGAACTATTACGTTATACTGTATAACGTTATATTGCACCACTATTGATCGTATAACGTTATATACTATAACGCTATAACGTATAACGTTGTATTGCATCACTATAGGACGTAAACGTTATATCGCATTACTGAATGTCGTATAACGTTATATAGCTTCTCTTTATGACGTATAACGTTATGAACTATTCCGTTATAACTTATAACGCTATATTGCATGACTATATGACCTATAACGTCATATTGCATGACTATAGGACGTATTACGTTATATACTATTACGTTATAACGTATAACGTTATACTGCATCACTATAGCACGTATAACGTTATATCGCATTACTGAATGACGTATAACGTTATATAGCTTCTCTTTATGACGTATAACGTTATGAACTATTCCGTTATAACGTATAACGCTATATTGCATGACTATATGACGTATAACGTCATATTGCATGACTATAGGACGTATAACGCTATATTGCATCACTATATGACGTATAACGTTATATTGCATGACTATAGGACGTATAACATTATATTGCATCACTACATGACGTATAACGTTATATTGCATCACTATAGGACGTATTACGTTATATACTATTACGTTATAACGTATAACGTTATACTGCATCACTATATGACGTATAACGATATATTGCATTACTAAATGACGTATAACGTTATATAGCTTCTCTTTATGACGTGTAACGTTATGAACTATTACGTTATAGCGTATAACGTTATATTGCACCACTATTGATCGTATAACGTTATATACTATTACGCTATAACGTATAACGTTGTATTGCATCACTATAGGACGTAAACGTTATATCGCATTACTGAATGTCGTATAACGTTATATAGCTTCTCTTTATGACGTATAACGTTATGAACTATTCCGTTATAACTTATAACGCTATATTGCATGACTATATGACGTATAACGTCACATTGCATGACTATAGGACGTATTACGTTATATACTATTACGTTATAACGTATAACGTTATACTGCATCACTATAGCACGTATAACGTTATATCGCATTACTGAATGACGTATAACGTTATATAGCTTCTCTTTATGACGTATAACGTTATGAACTATTACGTTATAACGTATAACGTTATATTGCATCATATATGACGTATAACGTCATATTGCATGACTACAGGACGTATAAAGTTATATTGCATCACTATATGACGTATAACGTTATATTGCTTCACTATATGTCGTAGAACGTTATATTGTATTACTGAATGACGTATAACGTTATATAGCTTCTCTTTATGACGTATAACGTTATGAACTATTCCGTTATAACTTATAACGCTATATTGCATGACTATATGACGTATAACGTCATATTGCATGACTATAGGACGTATTACGTTATATACTATTACGTTATAACGTATAACGTTATACTGCATCACTATAGCACGTATAACGTTATATCGCATTACCGAATGACGTATAATGTTATATAGCTCCTCTTTATGACGTATAACGTTATGAACTATTACGTTATAACGTATAACGTTATATTGCATCACTATATGACGTATAACGTCATATTGCATGACTATAGGACGTATAACGTTATATTGCATCACTACATAACGTATAACGTTATATTGCATCACTATATGACGTATAACGATATATTGCATTACTAAATGAAGTATAACGTTATATTGCATCACTGTATGCCGTATAACGTTATATACTATAACGTTATGAAGGAATATCGTTATACTGCATCACTATATGACGTATAACGTTATATTGCATGACTATAGGACGTATAACGTTATATTGCATGACTACAGGACGTATAACGTTATATTGCATCACTATAGGATGTAATACGTTATGATATATTACGTTATTACGTATAACGTTTTATTGCATGACTATATGACGTATAACGTCATATTGCATGACTATAGGACGTATAACGTTATATTGCTTCACTACATGACGTATAACGCTATATTGCATCACTACAGGACGTATAACGTTATATTGCATCTCTATAGGATGTAATACGTTATGATATATTACGTTATTACGTATAACGTTTTATTGCATGACTATATGACGTTTAACGTCATATTGCATGACTATAGGACGCATAACGTTATATTGCTTCACTACATGACGTATAACGCTATATTGCATCACTATAGGACGTATTACGTTATATACTATTACGTTATAACGTATAACGTTATACTGCATCGCTATTGCACGTATAACGTTATATCGCATTACTGAATGACGTATAACGTTATATAGCTTCTCTTTATGACGTATAACGTTATGAACTATTGTGTTATAACGTATAACGTTATATTGCATCACTATATGACGTATAACGATATATTGCATTACTAAATGACGTATAACGTTATATTGCATCACTATATGACGTATAACGTTATATACTATAACGTTATGAAGGAATATCGTTATACTGCATCACTATATGACGTATAACGTTATATTGCATGACTAGAGGACGTATAACGTTATATTGCATCACTATATGACGTATAACGTCATATTGTATGATTACAGGACGAATAACGTTATATTGCATTACTAAATGACGTATAACGTTATATTGCATCATTATATGACGTATAACGTTATATACTATAACGTTATGAAGGAATATCGTTATACTGCATCACTGTATGACGTATAACGTTATATTGCATCACTATAGGACGTATTACGTTGTATACTATTACGTTAGAACGTATAAGGTTATATTGCATCACTATTGATCGTATAACGTTATATAATATTACGCTATAACGTATAACGTTGTATTGCATCAGTATAGGACGTAAACGTTATATCGCATTACTGAATGACGTATAACGTTATATAGCTTCTCTTTATGACGTATAACGTTATGAACTATTCCGTTATAACGTATAACGCTATATTGCATGACTATATGACGTATAACGTCATATTGCATGACTATAGGACGTATAACGCTATATTGCAACACTATATGACGTATAACGTTATATTGCATGACTATAGGACCTATAACGTTATATTGCATCACTACATGACGTATAACGTTATATTGCATCACTATAGGACGTATTACGTTATATACTATTACGTTATAACGTATAACGTTATACTGCATCACTATATGACGTATAACGATATATTGCATTACTAAATGACGTATAACGTTATATAGCTTCTCTTTATGACGTGTAACGTTATGAACTATTACGTTATAACGTATAACGTTATATTGCATCACTATATGACGTATAACGTCATATTGCATCACTATAGGACGTATAACGTTATATTGCATCACTACATAACGTGTAACGTTATATTGCATCACTATATGACGTATAACGATATATTGCATTACTAAATGACTTATAACGTTATATTGCATCACTATATGCCGTATAACGTTATATACTATAACGTTATGAAGGAATATCGTTATACTGCATCACTATATGACGTATAACGTTATATTGCATGACTATAGGACGTATAACGCAATATTGCATCACTATGTGCCGTATAACGTTAAATTGCATCACTATAGGACGTATTACGTTATATACTATTACGTTATAACGTATAACGTTATACTGCATCACTATATGACGTATAACGATATATTGCATTACTAAATGACGTATAACGTTATATTGCACCACTATTGATCGTATAACGTTATATACTATTACGCTATAACGTATAACGTTGTATTGCATCACTATAGGACGTAAACGTTATATTGCATCACTGTATGACGTATAACGTCATATTGCATGACTATAGGACGTATAACGTTATATTGCATCACTACATAACGTATAACGATATATTGCATTACTAAATGACGTATAACGTTATATTGCATCACTATATGCCGTATAACGTTATATACTATAACGTTATGAAGGAATATCGTTATACTGCATCACTATATGACGTATAACGTTATATTGCATGACTATAGGACGTATAACGTTATATTGCATCACTATATGACGTATAACGTTATATAGCTTCTCTTTATGACGTGTAACGTTATGAACTATTACGTTATAGCATATAACGTTATATTGCACCACTATTGATCGTATAACGTTATATACTATTACGCTATAACGTATAACGTTGTATTGCATCACTATAGGACGTAAACGTTATATCGCATTACTGAATGTCGTATAACGTTATATAGCTTCCCTTTATGACGTATAACGTTATGAACTATTCCGTTATAACTTATAACGCTATATTGCATGACTATATGACGTATAACGTCATATTGCATGACTATAGGACGTATTACGTTATATACTATTACGTTATAACGCATAACGTTATACTGCATCACTATAGCACGTATAACGTTATATCGCATTACTGAATGACGTATAACGTTATATAGCTTCTCTTTATGACGTATAACGTTATGAACTATTCCGTTATAACTTATAACGCTATATTGCATGACTATATGACGTATAACGTCATATTGCATGACTATAGGATCTATAACGTTATATTGCATCACTATATGACGTATAACGTTATATTGCACCACTATAGGACGTATTACGTTATATACTATCACGTTATAACGTATAACGTTATATTGCATCACTATATGACGTATAACGATATATTGCATTACTAAATGACGTATAACGTTATATAGCTTCTCTTTATGACGTGTAACGTTATGAACTATTACGTTATAACGTATAACGTTATATTGCATCACTATATGACGTATAACGTTATATTGCATCACTATATGTAGTAGAACGTTATATTGTATTACTAAATGACGTATAACGTTATATAGTTTTTCTTTATGACGTGTAACGTTATGAACTATTACGTTATAGCGTATAACGTTATATTGCATCACTATATGACGTATAACGTCATATTGCATGACTATAGGACGTATAACGTTATATTGCTTCACTACATGACGTATAACGCTATATTGCATCACTATAGGTTGTAATACGTTATGACATATTACGTTATTACGTATAACGTTTTATTGCATCACTATATGACGTAGAATGTTATACTGCATCACTATATGACGTATAACGTCATATTGCATGACTATAGCACGTATAACGTTATATTGCTTCACTACATGACGTATAACGCTATATTGCATCACTATAGGTTGTAATACGTTATGATATATTACGTTATTACGTATAACGTTATACTGCATCACTATAGCACGTATAACGTTATATCGCATTGCTGAATGACGTATAACGTTATATAGCTTCTCTTTATGACGTATAACGTTATGAACTATTACGTTATAACGTATAACGTTATATTGCATCACTATAGGACGTATTACGTTATATACTATTACGTTATAACGTATAACGTTATACTGCATCACTATATGACATATAACGATATATTGCAATACTAAATGACGTATAACGTTATATAGCTTCTCTTTATGACGTGTAACGTTATGAACTATTACGTTATAACGTATAACGTTATATTGCATCACTATATGACGTATAACGTCATATTGCATGACTATAGAAAGTATAACGTTATACTGCTTCACTACATGACGTATAACGCTATATTGCATCACTATAGGACGTATTACGTTATATACTATTACGTTATAACGTATAACGTTATACTGCATCACTATAGCACGTATAACGTTATATCGCATTACTGAATGACGTATAACGTTATATAGCTTCTCTTTATGACGTATAACGTTATGAACTATTACGTTATAACGCATAACGTTTAATTGCATCACTATATGACGTATAACGTCATATTGCATGACTATAGGACGTATAACGTTATATTGCATCACTACATGACGTATAACGTTATATTGCATCACTATAGGACGTATAACGTTATATTGCATCACTATATGACATATAACGATATATTGCATTACTAAATGACGTATAACGTTATGTAGCTTCTCTTTATGACGTGTAACGTTATGAACTATTACGTTATAACGGATAACGTTATATTGCATCACTATATGACGTATAACGTCATATTGCATGACTACAGGACGTATAACGTTATATTGCATCACTATAGGATGTAATACGTCATGATATATTACGTTATTACGTATAACGTTTTATTGCATGACTATATGACGTATAACGTCATATTGCATGACTATAGGACGTATAACGTTATATTGCTTCACTACATGACGTATAACGCTATATTGCATCACTATAGGACGTATTACGTTATATACTATTACGTTATAACGTATAACGTTATACTGCATCACTATAGCACGTATAACGTTATATCGCATTACTGAATGACATATAACGTTATATAGCTTCTCTTTATGACGTATAACGTTATGAACTATTACGTTATAACGTATAACGTTATATTGCATCACTATATGACGTACAACGTCATATTGCATGACTATAGGTCGTATAACGTTATATTGCATCACTACATGACGTATAACGTTATATTGCATCACTATAGGACGTACTACGTTATATACTATTACGTTATAACGGATAACGTTATACTGCATCACAGTAGCACGTATAACGTTATATCGAATTACTGAATGACGTATAACGTTATATAGCTTCTCTTTATGACGTGTAACGTTATGAACTATTACGTTATAGCGTATAACGTTATATTACATCACTATATGACGTATAACGTCATATTGCATGACTATAGGACGTATAACGTTATATTGCATTACTATATGACGTATAACGTTATATTGCATCAATATAGGACATATTACGTTATATACTATTACGTTAGAACGTATAACGTTATATTGCATCACTATATGACGTATAACGTTATATTTCATCACTATATGACGTATGAAGTTATATTGCATTACTAAATGACGTATAACGGTATATAGCTTCTCTTTATGACGGATAACGTTATGAACTACTACGCTATAACATATAACGTTATACTGCATCACTATATGACGTATAACGATATATTGCATTACTAAATGACGGAAAACGTTATATAGCTTCTCTTTATGACGTGTAACGTTATGAACTATTACGTTATAACGTATAACGTTATATTGCATCACTGTATGATGTATAACGTCATATTGCATGACTACAGGACGTATAAAGTTATAATGCATCACTATAGGACGTATAACGTTATATTGCATCACTATATGTCGTAGAACGTTATATTGTATTACTAAATGACGTATAACGTGATATAGCTTCTCTTTATGACGTGTAACGTTATGAACTATTACGTTATAACGGATAACGTTATATTGCATCACTATATGACGTATAACGTCATATTGCATGACTATAGGACGTATAACGTTATATTGCATCACTACATAACGTATAACGTTATATTGCATCACTATATGACGTATAACGATATATTGCATTACTAAATGACGTATAACGTTATATTGCATCACTATATGCCGTATAACGTTATATACTATAACGTTATGAAGGAATATCGTTATACTTCATCACTATATGAGGTATAACGTTATATTCCATGACTATAGGACGTATAACGTTATATTGCATCACTATATGACGTATAACGTCATATTGTATGACTACAGGACGAATAACGTTGTATACTATTACGTTAGAACGTATAACGTTATATTGCATCACTATATGACGTATAACGTTATATTGCATCACTATATGTCGTAGAACGTTATATTGTATTACTAAATGACGTATAACGTTATATAGCTTCTCTCTATGACGTGTAACGTTATGAACTATTACGTTATACTGTATAACGTTATATTGCACCACTATTGATCGTATAACGTTATATACTATTACGCTATAACGTATAACGTTGTATTGCATCACTATAGGACGTAAACGTTATATCGCATTACTGAATGTCGTATAACGTTATATAGCTTCTCTTTATGACGTATAACGTTATGAACTATTCCGTTATAACTTATAACGCTATATTGCATGACTATATGACCTATAACGTCATATTGCATGACTATAGGACGTATTACGTTATATACTATTACGTTATAACGTATAACGTCATACGGCATCACTATAGCACGTATAACGTTATATCGCATTACTGAATGACGTATAACGTTATATAGCTTCTCTTTATGACGTATAACGTTATGAACTATTCCGTTATAACGTATAACGCTATATTGCATGACTATATGACGTATAACGTCATATTGCATGACTATAGGACGTATAACGCTATATTGCATCACTATATGACGTATAACGTTATATTGCATGACTATAGGACGTATAACGTTATATTGCATCACTACATGACGTATAACGTTATATTGCATCACTATAGGACGTATTACGTTATATACTATTACGTTATAACGTATAACGTTATACTGCATCACTATATGACGTATAACGATATATTGCATTACTAAATGACGTATAACGTTATATAGCTTCTCTTTATGACGTGTAACGTTATGAACTATTACGTTATAGCGTATAACGTTATATTGCACCACTATTGATCGTATAACGTTATATACTATTACGCTATAACGTATAACGTTGTATTGCATCACTATAGGACGTAAACGTTATATCGCATTACTGAATGTCGTATAACGTTATATAGCTTCTCTTTATGACGTATAACGTTATGAACTATTCCGTTATAACTTATAACGCTATATTGCATGACTATATGACGTATAACGTCACATAGCATGACTATAGGACGTATTACGTTATATACTATTACGTTATAACGTATAACGTTATACTGCATCACTATAGCACGTATAACGTTATATCGCATTACTGAATGACGTATAACGTTATATAGCTTCTCTTTATGACGTATAACGTTATGAACTATTACGTTATAACGTATAACGTTATATTGCATCATATATGACGTATAACGTCATATTGCATGACTACAGGACGTATAAAGTTATATTGCATCACTATATGACGTATAACGTTATATTGCTTCACTATATGTCGTAGAACGTTACATTGTATTACTGAATGACGTATAACGTTATATAGCTTCTCTTTATGACGTATAACGTTATGAACTATTCCGTTATAACTTATAACGCTATATTGCATGACTATATGACGTATAACGTCATATTGCATGACTATAGGACGTATTACGTTATATACTATTACGTTATAACGTATAACGTTATACTGCATCACTATAGCACGTATAACGTTATATCGCATTACCGAATGACGTATAATGTTATATAGCTCCTCTTTATGACGTATAACGTTATGAACTATTACGTTATAACGTATAACGTTATATTGCATCACTATATGACGTATAACGTCATATTGCATGACTATAGGACGTATAACGTTATATTGCATCACTACATAACGTATAACGTTATATTGCATCACTATATGACGTATAACGATATATTGCATTACTAAATGAAGTATAACGTTATATTGCATCACTGTATGCCGTATAACGTTATATACTATAACGTTATGAAGGAATATCGTTATACTGCATCACTATATGACGTATAACGTTATATTGCATGACTATAGGACGTATAACGTTATATTGCATGACTACAGGACGTATAACGTTATATTGCATCACTATAGGATGTAATACGTTATGATATATTACGTTATTACGTATAACGTTTTATTGCATGACTATATGACGTATAACGTCATATTGCATGACTATAGGACGTATAACGTTATATTGCTTCACTACATGACGTATAACGCTATATTGCATCACTACAGGACGTATAACGTTATATTGCATCTCTATAGGATGTAATACGTTATGAACTATTCCGTTATAACTTATAACGCTATATTGCATGACTATATGACGTATAACGTCATATTGCATGACTATAGGACGTATTACGTTATATACTATTACGTTATAACGTATAACGTTATACTGCATCACTATTGCACGTATAACGTTATATCGCATTACTGAATGACGTATAACGTTATATAGCTTCTCTTTATGACGTATAACGTTATGAACTATTATGTTATAACGTATAACGTTATATTGCATCACTATATGACGTATAACGATATATTGCATTACTAAATGACGTATAACGTTATATTGCATCACTATATGACGTATAACGTTATATACTATAACGTTATGAAGGAATATCGTTATACTGCATCACTATATGACGTATAACGTTATATTGCATGACTATAGGACGTATAACGTTATATTGCATCACTATATGACGTATAACGTCATATTGTATGATTACAGGACGAATAACGTTATATTGCATTACTAAATGACGTATAACGTTATATTGCATCATTATATGACGTATAACGTTATATACTATAACGTTATGAAGGAATATCGTTATACTGCATCACTGTATGACGTATAACGTTATATTGCATCACTATAGGACGTATTACGTTGTATACTATTACGTTAGAACGTATAAGGTTATATTGCATCACTATTGATCGTATAACGTTATATAATATTACGCTATAACGTATAACGTTGTATTGCATCAGTATAGGACGTAAACGTTATATCGCATTACTGAATGACGTATAACGTTATATAGCTTCTCTTTATGACGTATAACGTTATGAACTATTCCGTTATAACGTATAACGCTATATTGCATGACTATATGACGTATAACGTCATATTGCATGACTATAGGACGTATAACGCTATATTGCAACACTATATGACGTATAACGTTATATTGCATGACTATAGGACCTATAACGTTATATTGCATCACTACATGACGTATAACGTTATATTGCATCACTATAGGACGTATTACGTTATATACTATTACGTTATAACGTATAACGTTATACTGCATCACTATATGACGTATAACGATATATTGCATTACTAAATGACGTATAACGTTATATAGCTTCTCTTTATGACGTGTAACGTTATGAACTATTACGTTATAACGTATAACGTTATATTGCATCACTATATGACGTATAACGTCATATTGCATCACTATAGGACGTATAACGTTATATTGCATCACTACATAACGTATAACGTTATATTGCATCACTATATGACGTATAACGATATATTGCATTACTAAATGACTTATAACGTTATATTGCATCACTATATGCCGTATAACGTTATATACTATAACGTTATGAAGGAATATCGTTATACTGCATCACTATATGACGTATAACGTTATATTGCATGACTATAGGACGTATAACGCAATATTGCATCACTATGTGCCGTATAACGTTAAATTGCATCACTATAGGACGTATTACGTTATATACTATTACGTTATAACGTATAACGTTATACTGCATCACTATATGACGTATAACGATATATTGCATTACTAAATGACGTATAACGTTATATTGCACCACTATTGATCGTATAACGTTATATACTATTACGCTATAACGTATAACGTTGTATTGCATCACTATAGGACGTAAACGTTATATTGCATCACTGTATGACGTATAACGTCATATTGCATGACTATAGGACGTATAACGTTATATTGCATCACTACATAACGTATAACGTTATATTGCATCACTATATGACGTATAACGATATATTGCATTACTAAATGACGTATAACGTTATATTGCATCACTATATGCCGTATAACGTTATATACTATAACGTTATGAAGGAATATCGTTATACTGCATCACTATATGACGTATAACGTTATATTGCATGACTATAGGACGTATAACGTTATATTGCATCACTATATGACGTATAACGTTATATAGCTTCTCTTTATGACGTGTAACGTTATGAACTATTACGTTATAGCATATAACGTTATATTGCACCACTATTGATCGTATAACGTTATATACTATTACGCTATAACGTATAACGTTGTATTGCATCACTATAGGACGTAAACGTTATATCGCATTACTGAATGTCGTATAACGTTATATAGCTTCCCTTTATGACGTATAACGTTATGAACTATTCCGTTATAACTCATAACGCTATATTGCATGACTATATGACGTATAACGTCATATTGCATGACTATAGGACGTATTACGTTATATACTATTACGTTATAACGTATAACGTTATACTGCATCACTATAGCACGTATAACGTTATATCGCATTACTGAATGACGTATAACGTTATATAGCTTCTCTTTATGACGTATAACGTTATGAACTATTCCGTTATAACTTATAACGCTATATTGCATGACTATATGACGTATAACGTCATATTGCATGACTATAGGATCTATAACGTTATATTGCATCACTATATGACGTATAACGTTATATTGCACCACTATAGGACGTATTACGTTATATACTATCACGATATAACGTATAACGTTATATTGCATCACTATAGAGACGTATAACGATATATTGCATTACTAAATGACGTATAACGTTATATAGCTTCTCTTTATGACGTGTAACGTTATGAACTATTACGTTATAGCGTATAACGCTATATTGCATCACTATATGACGTATAACGTTATATTGCATCACTATATGTCGTAGAACGTTATATTGTATTACTAAATGACGTATAACGTTATATAGCTTTTCTTTATGACGTGTAACGTTATGAACTATTACGTTATAGCGTATAACGTTATATTGCATCACTATATGACGTATAACGTCATATTGCATGACTATAGGACGTATAACGTTATATTGCTTCACTACATGACGTATAACGCTATATTGCATCACTATAGGTTGTAATACGTTATGACATATTACGTTATTACGTATAACGTTTTATTGCATCACTATATGACGTAGAATGTTATACTGCATCACTATATGACGTATAACGTCATATTGCATGACTATAGCACGTATAACGTTATATTGCTTCACTACATGACGTATAACGCTATATTGCATCACTATAGGTTGTAATACGTTATGATATATTACGTTATTACGTATAACGTTATACTGCATCACTATAGCACGTATAACGTTATATCGCATTACTGAATGACGTATAACGTTATATAGCTTCTCTTTATGACGTATAACGTTATGAACTATTACGTTATAACGTATAACGTTATATTGCATCACTATAGGACGTATTACGTTATATACTATTACGTTATAACGTATAACGTTATACTGCATCACTATATGACATATAACGATATATTGCAATACTAAATGACGTATAACGTTATATAGCTTCTCTTTATGACGTGTAACGTTATGAACTATTACGTTATAACGTATAACGTTATATTGCATCACTATATGACGTATAACGTCATATTGCATGACTATAGGACGTATAACGTTATATTGCTTCACTACATGACGTATAACGTTATATTGCATCACTATAGGACGTATTACGTTATATACTATTACGTTATAACGTATAACGTTATACTGCATCACTATAGCACGTATAACGTTATATCGCATTACTGAATGACGTATAACGTTATATAGCTTCTCTTTATGACGTATAACGTTATGAACTATTACGTTATAACGCATAACGTTTAATTGCATCACTATATGACGTATAACGTCATATTGCATGACTATAGGACGTATAACGTTATATTGCGTCACTACATGACGTATAACGTTATATTGCATCACTATAGGACGTATAACGTTATATTGCATCACTATATGACATATAACGATATATTGCATTACTAAATGATGTATAACGTTATGTAGCTTCTCTTTATGACGTGTAACGTTATGAACTATTACGTTATAACGGATAACGTTATATTGCATCACTATATGACGTATAACGTCATATTGCATGACTACAGGACGTATAACGTTATATTGCATCACTATAGGATGTAATACGTCATGATATATTACGTTATTACGTATAACGTTTTATTGCATGACTATATGACGTATAACGTCATATTGCATGACTATAGGACGTATAACGTTATATTGCTTCACTACATGACGTATAACGCTATATTGCATCACTATAGGACGTATTACGTTATATACTATTACGTTATAACGTATAACGTTATACTGCATCACTATAGCACGTATAACGTTATATCGCATTACTGAATGACATATAACGTTATATAGCTTCTCTTTATGACGTATAACGTTATGAACTATTACGTTATAACGTATAACGTTATATTGCATCACTATATGACGTACAACGTCATATTGCATGACTATAGGTCGTATAACGTTATATTGCATCACTACATGACGTATAACGTTATATTGCATCACTATAGGACGTACTACGTTATATACTATTACGTTATAACGGATAACGTTATACTGCATCACAGTAGCACGTATAACGTTATATCGAATTACTGAATGACGTATAACGTTATATAGCTTCTCTTTATGACGTGTAACGTTATGAACTATTACGTTATAGCGTATAACGTTATATTACATCACTATATGACGTATAACGTCATATTGCATGACTATAGGACGTATAACGTTATATTGCATTACTATATGACGTATAACGTTATATTGCATCAATATAGGACATATTACGTTATATACTATTACGTTAGAACGTATAACGTTATATTGCATCACTATATGACGTATAACGTTATATTTCATCACTATATGACGTATGAAGTTATATTGCATTACTAAATGACGTATAACGGTATATAGCTTCTCTTTATGACGGATAACGTTATGAACTACTACG
The DNA here is from genome assembly GCF_910591885.1 of Bombus terrestris. Classification (NCBI taxonomy): domain Eukaryota; kingdom Metazoa; phylum Arthropoda; class Insecta; order Hymenoptera; family Apidae; genus Bombus; species Bombus terrestris. Next base: position 7,953,704 of record NW_025963548.1, read on the forward strand.
CTATAACATATAACGTTATATTGCATCACTATATGACGTATAACGTCATATCGCATGACTATAGGACGTATAACGTTATATTGGATCACTATAGGACGTATTACGTTATGATCTTTTACGTCATAACGTGTAACGTCATATTGCATCACTATATGACGTATAACGTTATATACTATTGCGTTATATCTTATAACGCTACCTTGCATCACTATAGGACATATAACGTTATATTGCATCACTATAGGAAGTATAACGTTATGAAATATTGCGTCATAACGTGTAACGTTATATTGTATCACTATAGGATGTAAAACGTTATTATACATTACGTTATTACGTATAACGTTATATTGCATCACTATATGACGTATAACGTGATATACTATAACGTTATGAAGGAATATAGTTATATTGCCTCACTACATGACGTATAACTTTATACACTATTACATTATGAAGGAATAACGTTATATTGCATCACTGTATGGCGTATAATGTTTTGTACTATTACGTAATAACGTATAACGTCATATTGCATGACTATAGGACGTATAACGTTAAATTGCATCACTATAAGACGTATAACGTTATATTGGATCATTATAGGACGTATTACGTTATATACTATTACGTTATACCTTATAACGCTACCTTGCATCACTATAGGACATATAACGCTATATTGCATCACTGTAGGACGTATAACGTTACGAAATATTGCGTCATAACGTGTAACGTTATATTGCATCGCTATAGGATGTAAAATGTTCTGATATATTACGTTATTACGTATAACGTTATATTGCATCAATATATGACGTATAACGTTATATACTATAACTTTATGAAGGAATATAGTTATATTGCATCACTATATGACGTATAACGTTATACTGCATCACTATATGACGTATAACGATATATTGCATTACTAAATGACGTATAACATTATATAGCTTCTCTTTATGACGTATAACGTTATATTGCATCACTATATAACGTATAACGTCATATTGCATGACTATAGGACGTATAACGTTATATTGCATCACTATAGGACGTATAACGTTATATAGTATTACCTTATGACGTATAACGTTGTATTGCATCACTATGGGACGTATAACGTTATATCGCATTACAGAATGACGTATAACGTTATATAGCTTCGCTTTATGACGTATAATGTTATGAACTATTACGTTATAACGTATAACGTTATATTGCATCACTATATGACGTATAACATCATATTGCATGACTATAGGACGTATAACGTTATATTGCATCACTATAGGACGTATAACGTTATATAGTATTACCTTATAACGTATAACGTTGTATTGCATCACTATGGGACGTATAACGTATATCGCATTACAGAATGACGTATAACGTTATATAGCTTCGCTTTATGACGTATAATGTTATGAACTATTACGTTATAACGTACAACGTTATATAGCATCACTATATGACGTATAACGTCATACTGCATGACTATAGGACGTATAACGTTATATTGCATCACTATAGGACGTATAACGTTATATAGTATTACCTTATAACGTATAACGTTGTATTGCATCACTATTGGACGTATGACGTTATATCGCATTACAGAATGACGTATAACGTTATATAGCTTCGCTTTATGACGTATAATGTTATGAACTATTACGTTATAACGTATAACGTTATATTGCATCACTATATGACGTATAACGTCATATTGCATGACTATAGGACGTATAGCGTTATATTGCATCACTATATGACGTATAACGTCATATTGCATGACTATAGGGCGTATTACGTTTATACTATTAAGTTATAACTTATAACGTTTTATTGCATCACTATAGGGCGTATAACGTTATATCGCATTACTGAATGAAGTATAACATTATATAGCTTCGCTTTATGACGTATAATGTTATGAACTATTACGTTATAACTTATAACGTTATATTGCATCACTATATGACGTATAACGTCATATTGCATGACTATAGGACGTATTACGTTATGATCTTTTACGTCATAACGTGTAACGTTATATTGCATCACTATATGACGTATAACGATATATTGCATTACTAAATGACGTATAACGTTATATTGCATCACTATATGACGTATAACGTTATATACTATAACGTTATGAAGGAATATCGTTATACTGCATCACTATATGACGTATAACGTTGTATTGCATCACTATGGGACGTATAACGTATATCGCATTACAGAATGACGTATAACGTTATATAGCTTCGCTTTATGACGTATAATGTTATGAACTATTAGGTTATAACGTATAACGTTATATTGCATCACTATATGACGTATAACGTCATATTGCATGACTATATGACGTATAACGATATATTGCATTACTAAATGACGTATAATGTTATATAGCTTCTCTTTATGACGTATATCATTATGAACTATTCCGTTATAACGTATAACGCTATATTGCATGACTATATGACGTATAACGTCATATTGCATGACTATAGGACGTATAACGCTATATTGCATCACTATATGACGTATAACGTTAAATTGCATCACTATAGGACGTATTACGTTATATACTATTACGTTATAACGTATAACGTTATACTGCATCACTATAGCACGTATAACGTTATATCGCATTACTGAATGACGTATAACGTTATATAGCTTCTCTTTATGACGTATAACGTTATGAACTATTCCGTTATAACGTATAACGCTATATTGCATGACTATATGACGTATAACGTCATATTGCATGACTATAGGACGTATAACGCTATATTGCATCACTATATGACGTATAACGCTATATTGCATCACTATAGGACGTAAACGTTATATCGCATTACTGAATGACGTATAACGTTATATAGCTTCTCTTTATGACGTATAACGTTATGAACTATTCCGTTATAACGTATAACGTTTTATTGCATGACTATATGACGTATAACGTCATATTGCATGACTATAGGACGTATAACGTTATATTGCTTCACTACATGACGTATAACGCTATATTGCATCACTACAGGACGTATTACGTTATATACTATTACGTTATAACGTATAAAGTTATACTGCATCACTATAGCACGTATAACGTTTTATTGCACCACTATAGGACGTATTACGTTATATACTATTACGTTATAACGTATAACGTTATACTGCATCACTATATGACGTATAACGATATATTGCATTACTAAATGACGGAAAACGTTATATAGCTTCTCTTTATGACGTGTAACGTTATGAACTATTACGTTATAACGTATAACGTTATATTGCATCACTGTATGATGTATAACGTCATATTGCATGACTACAGGACGTATAAAGTTATAATGCATCACTATAGGACGTATAACGTTATATAGTATTACCTTATAACGTATAACGTTGTATTGCATCACTATGGGACGTATAACGTATATCGCATTACAGAATGACGTATAACGTTATATAGCTTCGCTTTATGACGTATAATGTTATGAACTATTACGTTATAACGTATAACGTTATATTGCATCACTATATGACGTATAACGTCATATTGCATGACTATAGGACGTATAACGTTATATTGCATCACTATAGGACGTATAACGTTATATAGTATTACCTTATAACGTATAACGTTGTATTGCATCACTATTGGACGTATGACGTTATATCGCATTACAGAATGACGTATAACGTTATATAGCTTCGCTTTATGACGTATAATGTTATGAACTATTACGTTATAACGTATAACGTTATATTGCATCACTATATGACGTATAACGTCATATTGCATGACTATAGGACGTATAGCGTTATATTGCATCACTATATGACGTATAACGTTATATTGCATCACTATAGGGCGTATTACGTTATATACTATTAAGTTATAACTTATAACGTTGTATTGCATCACTATAGGGCGTATAACGTTATATCGCATTACTGAATGAAGTATAACATTATATAGCTTCGCTTTATGACGTATAATGTTATGAACTATTACGTTATAACTTATAACGTTATATTGCATCACTATATGACGTATAACGTCATATTGCATGACTATAGGACGTATAACGTTATACTGTATCACTATCAGACGTATAACGTTATATTGGATCACTATATTACGTATTACGTTATGATCTTTTACGTCATAACGTGTAACGTTATATTGCATCACTATATGACGTATAACGATATATTGCATTACTAAATGACGTATAACGTTATATTGCATCACTATATGACGTATAACGTTATATACTATAACGTTATGAAGGAATATCGTTATACTGCATCACTATATGACGTATAACGTTGTATTGCATCACTATGGGACGTATAACGTATATCGCATTACAGAATGACGTATAACGTTATATAGCTTCGCTTTATGACGTATAATGTTATGAACTATTAGGTTATAACGTATAACGTTATATTGCATTACTATATGACGTATAACGTTATATTGCATCAATATAGGACATATTACGTTATATACTATTACGTTAGAACGTATAACGTTATATTGCATCACTATATGACGTATTACGTTATGATCTTTTACGTCATAACGTGTAACGTTATATTGTATCACTATAGGATGTAAAACGTTATTATACATTACGTTATTACGTATAACGTTATATTGCATCACTATATGACGTATAACGTGATATACTATAACGTTATGAAGGAATATAGTTATATTGCCTCACTATATGACGTATAACGTTATATTGCATCACTATTGATCGTATAACGTTATATACTATTACGTTGTAACGTATAACGTTGTATTGCATCACTATAGGACGTATAACGTTATATTGCATCACTGTATGACGTATATCGTTATATACAATTACGTTGTGGAGGAATAACGGTATATGGCATCACTATATGACGTATAACGTTATAGTGCATCACTGTATGACGTATAACGTCATATACTATTACGTCATAACGTATAACGTTATCTTGCATCAGTATAGGACGTATAACGTTATATTGCCTCACTATATGACATATAACTTTATACACTATTACATTATGAAGGAATAACGTTATATTGCATCACTGTATGACGTATAATGTTTTGTACTATTACGTAATAACGTATAACGTCATATTGCATGACTATAGGACGTATAACGTTAAATTGCATCACTATAAGACGTATGACGTTATATTGGATCATTATAGGACGTATTACGTTATATACTATTACGTTATACCTTATAACGCTACCTTGCATCACTATAGGACATATAACGCTATATTGCATCACTGTAGGACGTATAACGTTACGAAATATTGCGTCATAACGTGTAACGTTATATTGCATCGCTATAGGATGTAAAATGTTCTGATATATTACGTTATTACGTATAACGTTATATTGCATCAATATATGACGTATAACGTTATATACTATAACTTTATGAAGGAATATAGTTATATTGCATCACTATATGACGTATAACGTTATACTGCATCACTATATGACGTATAACGATATATTGCATTACTAAATGACGTATAACATTATATAGCTTCTCTTTATGACGTATAACGTTATATTGCATCACTATATAACGTATAACGTCATATTGCATGACTATAGGACGTATAGCGTTATATTTCATCTCTATATGACGTAAAACGGTATATTGCATCACTATTGGACGTATTACGTTATATACTATTACTTTGTGACATATAGCGATATATAATATTACGTTTTAACGTAAAACGTTACATACTATTACCTTATGACATTTAACGTTACGTACTATTACGTCATAACGTATAACGATATATTGCATTACTATATAATGTATAACGATTTATACTATTACGTTATAACGTATAACGCTGTATTGCATCACTATAGGACGTATAACGTTATATACTATTACGTTATAACGTATAACGTTATATTGCATCACTATTGATGGTATAACGTTATATACTATTACGTTATAACGTATAACGTTATGTTGCACCACATATGGCGTATAACGTTATATACTATTACAGTATGAAGGAATAACGTTATATTGCATCACTGTATGACGTATAACGTTTTGTACTATTACGCAATAACGTATAACGTCATATTGCACGACTATAGGACGTATAAAGTTATGAAATATTGCGTCATAACGTGTAACGTTATATTGCACCACTATAGGATGTAAAACGTTATGATACATTACGTTATTACGTATAACGTTACATTGCATTACTGAATGACCTATAACGTTATATAGCTCCTCTTTATGACGTATAACGTTATGAACTATTACGTTATTACGTATAACGCTGTATTGCATCACTATAGGACGTATAAAGTTATGAACTATTACGTCATAACGTGTAACATAATATTGCATCACTATAGGACGCATTACGTTATGATCTCTTACGTCATAACGTGTAACGTTATACTGCATCACTATATGACGTATAACGTTATATTGCATCACTATATGGCGTATAACGTTATATAGCTTCGCTTTATGACGTATAATGTTATGAACTATTACGTTATAACGTATAACGTTATATTGCATCACTATATGACGTATAACGTCATATTGCATGACTATAGGACGTATAACGTTATATTGCATCACTATAGGACGTATAACGTTATATAGTATTACCTTATGACGTATAACGTTGTATTGCATCACTATGGGACGTATAACGTTATATCGCATTACAGAATGACGTATAACGTTATATAGCTTCGCTTTATGACGTATAATGTTATGAACTATTACGTTATAACGTATAACGTTATATTGCATCACTATATGACGTATAACGTCATATTGCATGACTATAGGACGTATAACGTTATATTGCATCACTATAGGACGTATAACGTTATATAGTATTACCTTATAACGTATAACGTTGTATTGCATCACTATTGGACGTATGACGTTATATCGCATTACAGAATGACGTATAACGTTATATAGCTTCGCTTTATGACGTATAATGTTATGAACTATTACGTTATAACGTACAACGTTATATAGCATCACTATATGACGTATAACGTCATATTGCATGACTATAGGACGTATAACGTTATATTGCATCACTATAGGACGTATAACGTTATATAGTATTACCTTATAACGTATAACGTTGTATTGCATCACTATTGGACGTATGACGTTATATCGCATTACAGAATGACGTATAACGTTATATAGCTTCGCTTTATGACGTATAATGTTATGAACTATTACGTTATAACGTATAACGTTATATTGCATCACTATATGACGTATAACGTCATATTGCATGACTATAGGACGTATAGCGTTATATTGCATCACTATATGACGTATAACGTTATATTGCATCACTATAGGGCGTATTACGTTATATACTATTAAGTTATAACTTATAACGTTGTATTGCATCACTATAGGGCGTATAACGTTATATCGCATTACTGAATGAAGTATAACATTATATAGCTTCGCTTTATGACGTATAATGTTATGAACTATTACGTTATAACTTATAACGTTATATTGCATCACTATATGACGTATAACGTCATATTGCATGACTATAGGACGTATAACGTTATATTGCATCACTATCAGACGTATAACGTTATATTGCATCACTATCAGACGTATAACGTTATATTGGATCACTATAGGACGTATTACGTTATGATCTTTTACGTCATAACGTGTAACGTTATATTGCATCACTATATGACGTATAACGATATATTGCATTACTAAATGACGTATAACGTTATATTGCATCACTATATGACGTATAACGTTATATACTATAACGTTATGAAGGAATATCGTTATACTGCATCACTATATGACGTATAACGTTGTATTGCATCACTATGGGACGTATAACGTATATCGCATTACAGAATGACGTATAACGTTATATAGCTTCGCTTTATGACGTATAATGTTATGAACTATTAGGTTATAACGTATAACGTTATATTGCATCACTATATGACGTATAACGTCATATTGCATGACTATATGACGTATAACGATATATTGCATTACTAAATGACGTATAATGTTATATAGCTTCTCTTTATGACGTATATCATTATGAACTATTCCGTTATAACGTATAACGCTATATTGCATGACTATATGACGTATAACGTCATATTGCATGACTATAGGACGTATAACGCTATATTGCATCACTATATGACATACAACGTTAAATTGCATCACTATAGGACGTATTACGTTATATACTATTACGTTATAACGTATAACGTTATACTGCATCACTATAGCACGTATAACGTTATATCGCATTACTGAATGACGTATAACGTTATATAGCTTCTCTTTATGACGTATAACGTTATGAACTATTCCGTTATAACGTATAACGCTATATTGCATGACTATATGACGTATAACGTCATATTGCATGACTATAGGACGTATAACGCTATATTGCATCACTATATGACGTATAACGCTATATTGCATCACTATAGGACGTAAACGTTATATCGCATTACTGAATGACGTATAACGTTATATAGCTTCTCTTTATGACGTATAACGTTATGAACTATTCCGTTATTACGTATAACGTTTTATTGCATGACTATATGACGTATAACGTCATATTGCATGACTATAGGACGTATAACGTTATATTGCTTCACTACATGACGTATAACGCTATATTGCATCACTACAGGACGTATTACGTTATATACTATTACGTTATAACGTATAAAGTTATACTGCATCACTATAGCACGTATAACGTTTTATTGCACCACTATAGGACGTATTACGTTATATACTATTACGTTATAACGTATAACGTTATACTGCATCACTATATGACGTATAACGATATATTGCATTACTAAATGACGGAAAACGTTATATAGCTTCTCTTTATGACGTGTAACGTTATGAACTATTACGTTATAACGTATAACGTTATATTGCATCACTGTATGATGTATAACGTCATATTGCATGACTACAGGACGTATAAAGTTATAATGCATCACTATAGGACGTATAACGTTATATAGTATTACCTTATAACGTATAACGTTGTATTGCATCACTATGGGACGTATAACGTATATCGCATTACAGAATGACGTATAACGTTATATAGCTTCGCTTTATGACGTATAATGTTATGAACTATTACGTTATAACGTATAACGTTATATTGCATCACTATATGACGTATAACGTCATATTGCATGACTATAGGACGTATAACGTTATATTGCATCACTATAGGACGTATAACGTTATATAGTATTACCTTATAACGTATAACGTTGTATTGCATCACTATTGGACGTATGACGTTATATCGCATTACAGAATGACGTATAACGTTATATAGCTTCGCTTTATGACGTATAATGTTATGAACTATTACGTTATAACGTATAACGTTATATTGCATCACTATATGACGTATAACGTCATATTGCATGACTATAGGACGTATAGCGTTATATTGCATCACTATATGACGTATAACGTTATATTGCATCACTATAGGACGTATTACGTTATATACTATTAAGTTATAACTTATAACGTTGTATTGCATCACTATAGGGCGTATAACGTTATATCGCATTACTGAATGAAGTATAACATTATATAGCTTCGCTTTATGACGTATAATGTTATGAACTATTACGTTATAACTTATAACGTTATATTGCATCACTATATGACGTATAACGTCATATTGCATGACTATAGGACGTATAACGTTATATTGCATCACTATCAGACGTATAACGTTATATTGCATCACTATCAGACGTATAACGTTATATTGGATCACTATAGGACGTATTACGTTATGATCTTTTACGTCATAACGTGTAACGTTATATTGCATCACTATATGACGTATAACGATATATTGCATTACTAAATGACGTATAACGTTATATTGCATCACTATATGACGTATAACGTTATATACTATAACGTTATGAAGGAATATCGTTATACTGCATCACTATATGACGTATAACGTTGTATTGCATCACTATGGGACGTATAACGTATATCGCATTACAGAATGACGTATAACGTTATATAGCTTCGCTTTATGACGTATAATGTTATGAACTATTAGGTTATAACGTATAACGTTATATTGCATCACTATATGACGTATAACGTCATATTGCATGACTATATGACGTATAACGATATATTGCATTACTAAATGACGTACAATGTTATATAGCTTCTCTTTATGACGTATATCATTATGAACTATTCCGTTATAACGTATAACGCTATATTGCATGACTATATGACGTATAACGTCATATTGCATGACTATAGGACGTATAACGCTATATTGCATCACTATATGACATATAACGTTAAATTGCATCACTATAGGACGTATTACGTTATATACTATTACGTTATAACGTATAACGTTATACTGCATCACTATAGCACGTATAACGTTATATCGCATTACTGAATGACGTATAACGTTATATAGCTTCTCTTTATGACGTATAACGTTATGAACTATTCCGTTATAACGTATAACGCTATATTGCATGACTATATGACGTATAACGTCATATTGCATGACTATAGGACGTATAACGTTATATTGCATCACTATATGACGTATAACGCTATATTGCATCACTATAGGACGTAAACGTTATATCGCATTACTGAATGACGTATAACGTTATATAGCTTCTCTTTATGACGTATAACGTTATGAACTATTCCGTTATTACGTATAACGTTTTATTGCATGACTATATGACGTATAACGTCATATTGCATGACTATAGGACGTATAACGTTATATTGCTTCACTACATGACGTATAACGCTATATTGCATCACTACAGGACGTATTACGTTATATACTATTACGTTATAACGCATAAAGTTATACTGCATCACTATAGCACGTATAACGTTTTATTGCACCACTATAGGACGTATTACGTTATATACTATTACGTTATAACGTATAACGTTATACTGCATCACTATATGACGTATAACGATATATTGCATTACTAAATGACGGAAAACGTTATATAGCTTCTCTTTATGACGTGTAACGTTATGAACTATTACGTTATAACGTATAACGTTATATTGCATCACTGTATGATGTATAACGTCATATTGCATGACTACAGGACGTATAAAGTTATAATGCATCACTATAGGACGTATAACGTTATATTGCATCACTATATGTCGTAGAACGTTATATTGTATTACTAAATGACGTATAACGTTATATAGCTTCTCTTTATGACGTGTAACGTTATGAACTATTACGTTATAACGGATAACGTTATATTGCATCACTATATGACGTATAACGTCATATTGCATGACTATAGGTCGTATAACGTTATATTGCATCACTACATAACGTATAACGTTATATTGCATCACTATATGACGTATAACGATATATTGCATTACTAAATGACGTATAACGTTATATTGCATCACTATATGCCGTATAACGTTATATACTATAACGTTATGAAGGAATATCGTTATACTGCATCACTATATGACGTATAACGTTATATTGCATGACTATAGGACGTATAACGTTATATTGCATCACTATATGACGTATAACGTCATATTGTATGATTACAGGACGAATAACGTTATATTGCATTACTAAATGACGTATAACGTTATATTGCATCATTATATGACGTATAACGTTATATGCTATAACGTTATGAAGGAATATCGTTATACTGCATCACTGTATGACGTATAACGTTATATTGCATCACTATAGGACGTATTACGTTGTATACTATTACGTTAGAACGTATAACGTTATATTGCATCACTATTGATCGTATAACGTTATATACTATTACGCTATAACGTATAACGTTGTATTGCATCAGTATAGGACGTAAACGTTATATCGCATTACTGAATGACGTATAACGTTATATAGCTTCTCTTTATGACGTATAACGTTATGAACTATTCCGTTATAACGTATAACGCTATATTGCATGACTATATGACGTATAACGTCATATTGCATGACTATAGGACGTATAACGCTATCTTGCATCACTATATGACGTATAACGTTATATTGCATGACTATAGGACGTATAACATTATATTGCATCACTACATGACGTATAACGTTATATTGCATCACTATAGGACGTATTACGTTATATACTATTACGTTATAACGTATAACGTTATACTGCATCACTATATGACGTATAACGATATATTGCATTACTAAATGACGTATAACGTTATATAGCTTCTCTTTATGACGTGTAACGTTATGAACTATTACGTTATAACGTATAACGTTATATTGCATCTCTATATGACGTATAACGTCATATTGCATGACTACAGGACGTATAAAGTTATATTGCATCACTATATGACGTTTAACGTTATATTGCATCACTATATGTCGTAGAACGTTATATTGTATTACTAAATGACGTATAACGCTATATAGCTTCTCTTTATGACGTGTAACGTTATGAACTATTACGTTATAACGTATAACGTTATATAGCATCACTATATGACGTATAACGTTAAATTGCATCACTATAGGACGTATTACGCTATATACTATCACGTTATAACGTATAACGTTATATCGCATTACTGAATGACGTATAACGTTATATAGCTTCTCTTTATGACGTATAACGTTATGAGCTATTCCGTTATAACGTATAACGCAATATTGCATGACTATATGAGGTATAACGTCATATTGCATGACTATAGGACGTATAACGCTATATTGCATCACTATATGACGTATAACGTTAAATTGCATCACTATAGGACGTATTACGTTATATACTATTACGTTATAACGTATAACGTTATACTGCATCACTATAGCACGTATAACGTTATATCGCATTACTGAATGACGTATAACGTTATATAGCTTCTCTTTATGACGTGTAACGTTATGAACTATTACGTTATAACGTATAACGTTATATTGCATCACTGTATGACGTATAACGTCATATTGCATGACTATAGGACGTATAACGTTATATTGCATCACTACATAACGTATAACGTTATATTGCATCACTATATGACGTATAACGATATATTGCATTACTAAATGACGTATAACGTTATATTGCATCACTATATGCCGTATAACGTTATATACTATAACGTTATGAAGGAATATCGTTATACTGCATCACTATATGACGTATAACGTTATATTCCATGACTATAGGACGTATAACGTTATATTGCATCACTATATGACGTATAACGTCATATTGTATGACTACAGGACGAATAACGTTGTATACTATTACGTTAGAACGTATAACGTTATATTGCATCACTATATGACGTATAACGTTATATTGCATCACTATATGTCGTAGAACGTTATATTGTATTACTAAATGACGTATAACGTTATATAGCTTCTCTTTATGACGTGTAACGTTATGAACTATTACGTTATAGCGTATAACGTTATATTGCACCACTATTGATCGTATAACGTTATATACTATTACGCTATAACGTATAACGTTGTATTGCATCACTATAGGACGTAAACGTTATATCGCATTACTGAATGTCGTATAACGTTATATAGCTTCTCTTTATGACGTATGACGTTATGAACTATTCCGTTATAACTTATAACGCTATATTGCATGACTATATGACGTATAACGTCATATTGCAAGACTATAGGACGTATTACGTTATATACTATTACGTTATAACGTATAACGTTATACTGCATCACTATAGCACGTATAACGTTATATCGCATTACTGAATGACGTATAACGTTATATAGCTTCTCTTTATGACGTATAACGTTATGAACTATTACGTTATAACGTATAACGTTATATTGCATCACTATATGACGTATAACGTCATATTGCATGACTACAGGACGTATAAAGTTATATTGCATCACTAAATGACGTATAACGTTATATTGCACCACTATTGATCGTATAACGTTATATACTATTACGCTATAACGTATAACGTTGTATTGCATCACTATAGGACGTAAACGTAATATCGCATTACTGAATGACGTATAACGTTATATAGCTTCTCTTTATGACGTATAACGTTATGAACTATTCCGTTATAACTTATAACGCTATATTGCATGACTATATGACGTATAACGTCATATTGCATGACTATAGGACGTATTACGTTATATACCATTACGTTATAACGTATAACGTTATACTGCATCACTATAGCACGTATAACGTTATATCGCATTACTGAATGACGTATAACGTTATATAGCTTCTCTTTATGACGTATAACGTTATGAACTATTACGTTATAACGTATAACGTTATATTGCTTCATATATGACGTATAACGTCATATTGCATGACGACAGGACGTATAAAGTTATATTGCATCACTATATGACGTATAACGTTATATTGCTTCACTATATGTCGTAGAACGTTATATTGTATTACTGAATGACGTATAACGTTATATAGCTTCTCTTTATGACGTATAACGTTATGAACTATTCCGTTATAACTTATAACGCTATATTGCATGACTATATGACGTATAACGTCATATTGCATGACTATAGGACGTATTACGTTATATACTATTACGTTATAACGTATAACGTTATACTGCATCACTATAGCTCGTATAACGTTATATCGCATTACTGAATGACGTATAACGTTATATAGCTTCTCTTTATGACGTATAACGTTATGAACTATTACGTTATAACGTATAACGTCATATTGCATGACTATAGGACGTATACCGCTATATTGCATCACTATATGACGTATAACGTTATATCGCATGACTCTAGGACGTATAACGTTATATTGCATCACTACATGACGTATAACGTTATATTGCATCACTATAGGACGTATTAAGTTATATACTATTACGTTATAACGTATAACGTTATACTGCATCACTATAGCACGTATAACGTTATATCGCATTACTGAATGACGTATAACGTTATATAGCTCCTCTTTATGACGTATAACGTTATGAACTATTACGTTATAACGTATAACGTTATATTGCATCACTATATGACGTATAACGTCATATTGCATGACTATAGGACGTATAACGTTATATTGCATCACTACATAACGTATAACGTTATATTGCATCACTATATGACGTATAACGATATATTGCATTACTAAATGAAGTATAACGTTATATTGCATCACTATATGCCGTATAACGTTATATACTATAACGTTATGTAGGAATATCGTTATACTGCATCACTATATGACGTATAACGTTATATTGCATGACTATATGACGTATAACGATATATTGCATTACTATATGACGTATAACGTCATATTGTATGATTACAGGACGAATAACGTTATATTGCATTACTAAATGACGTATAACGTTATATTGCATCATTATATGACGTATAACGTTATATACTATAACGTTATGAAGGAATATCGTTATACTGCATCACTGTATGACGTATAACGTTATATTGCATCACTATTGCACGTATAACGTTATATCGCATTACTGAATGACGTATAACGTTATGAACTATTACGTTATAACGTATAACGTTATATTGCATCACTATATGACGTATAACGATATATTGCATTACTAAATGACGTATAACGTTATATTGCATCACTATATGACGTATAACGTTATATTGCATCACTACATGACGTATAACGTTATATTGCATCATTATAGGACGTATTACGTTATATACTATTACGTTATAACGTATAACGTTATACAGCATCACTATAGCACGTATAACGTTATATCGCATTACTGAATGACGTATAACGTTATATAGCTCCTCTTTATGACGTATAACGTTATGAACTATTACGTTATAACGTATAACGTTATATTGCATCACTATATGACGTATAACGTCATATTGCATGACTATAGGACGTATAACGTTATATTGCATCACTACATAACGTATAACGTTATATTGCATCACTATATGACGTATAACGATATATTGCATTACTAAATGAAGTATAACGTTATATTGCATCACTATATGCCGTATAACGTTATATACTATAACGTTATGAAGGAATATCGTTATACTGCATCACTATATGACGTATAACGTTATATTGCATGACTATAGGACGTATAACGTTATATTGCATCACTATATGACGTATAACGTCATATTGTATGATTACAGGACGAATAACGTTATATTGCATTACTAAATGACGTATAACGTTATATTGCATCATTATATGACGTATAACGTTATATACTATAACGTTATGAAGGAATATCGTTATACTGCATCACTGTATGACGTATAACGTTATATTGCATCACTATAGGACGTATTACGTTGTATACTATTACGTTAGAACGTATAAGGTTATATTGCATCACTATTGATCGTATAACGTTATATAATATTACGCTATAACGTATAACGTTGTATTGCATCAGTATAGGACGTAAACGTTATATCGCATTACTGAATGACGTATAACGTTATATAGCTTCTCTTTATGACGTATAACGTTATGAACTATTCCGTTATAACGTATAACGCTATATTGCATGACTATATGACGTATAACGTCATATTGCATGACTATAGGACGTATAACGCTATATTGCATCACTATATGACGTATAACGTTATATTGCATGACTATAGGACCTATAACGTTATATTGCATCACTACATGACATATAACGTTATATTGCATCACTATAGGACGTATTACGTTATATACTATTACGTTATAACGTATAACGTTATACTGCATCACTATATGACGTATAACGATTTATTGCATTACTAAATGACGTATAACGTTATATAGCTTCTCTTTATGACGTGTAACGTTATGAACTATTACGTTATAACGTATAACGTTATATTGCATCACTATATGACGTATAACGTCATATTGCATGACTACAGGACGTATAAAGTTATATTGCATCACTATATGACGTATAACGTTATATTGCATCACTATATATCGTAGAACGTTATATTGTATTACTAAATGACGTATAACGCTATATAGCTTCTCTTTATGACGTGTAACGTTATGAGCTATTACGTTATAACGTATAACGTTATATTGCATCACTATATGACGTATAACGTTAAATTGCATCACTGTAGGACGTATTACGCTATATACTATCACGTTATAACGTATAACGTTATATTGCATTACTAAATGACGTATAACGTTATATTGCATCACTATTGATCGTATAACGTTATATAATATTACGCTATAACGTATAACGTTGTATTGCATCAGTATAGGACGTAAACGTTATATCGCATTACTGAATGACGTATAACGTTATATAGCTTCTCTTTATGACGTCTAACGTTATGAACTATTCCGTTATAACGTATAACGCTATATTGCATGACTATATGACGTATAACGTCATATTGCATGACTATAGGACGTATAACGCTATATTGCATCACTATATGACGTATAACGTTATATTGCATGACTATAGGACCTATAACGTTATATTGCATCACTACATGACGTATAACGTTATATTGCATCACTATAGGACGTATTACGTTATATACTATTACGTTATAACGTATAACGTTATACTGCATCACTATATGACGTATAACGATATATTGCATCACTATATGACGTATAACGTTATATTGCATCACTATATGTCGTAGAACGTTATATTGTATTACTAAATGACGTATAACGCTATATAGCTTCTCTTTATGACGTGTAACGTTATGAACTATTACGTTATAACGTATAACGTTATATTGCATCACTATATGACGTATAACGTTAAATTGCATCACTATAGCACGTATTACGCTATATACTATCACGTTATAACGTATAACGTTATATTGCATTACTAAATGACGTATAACGTTATATTGCACCACTATTGATCGTATAACGTTATATACTATTACGCTATAACGTATAACGTTGTATTGCATCACTATAGGACGTAAACGTTATATCGCATTACTGAATGACGTATAACGTTATATAGCTTCTCTTTATGACGTATAACGTTATGAGCTATTCCGTTATAACGTATAACGCAATATTGCATGACTATATGACGTATAACGTCATATTGCATGACTATAGGACGTATAACGCTATATTGCATCACTATGTGACGTATAACGTTAAATTGCATCACTATAGGACGTATTACGTTATATACTATTACGTTATAACGTATAACGTTATACTGCATCACTATATGACGTATAACGTCATATTGCATGACTATAGGACGTATAAAGTTATATTGCATCACTATATGACGTATAACGTTATATTGCATCACTATATGTCGTAGAACGTTATATTGTATTACTAAATGACGTATAACGTTATATAGCTTCTCTTTATGACGTGTAACGTTATGAACTATTACGTTATAACGTATAACGTTATATTGCATCACTATATGACGTATAACGTCATATTGCATGACTACAGGACGTATAAAGTTATATTGCATCACTATATGACGTATAACGTTATATTGCATCACTATATGTCGTAGAACGTTATATTGTATTACTAAATGACGTATAACGCTATATAGCTTCTCTTTATGACGTGTAACGTTATGAACTATTACGTTATAACGTATAACGTTATATTGCATCACTACATAACGTATAACGTTATATTGCATCACTATATGACGTATAACGATATATTGCATTACTAAATGAAGTATAACGTTATATTGCATCACTATATGCCGTATAACGTTATATACTATAACGTTATGTAGGAATATCGTTATACTGCATCACTATATGACGTATAACGTTATATTGCATGACTATATGACGTATAACGATATATTGCATTACTATATGACGTATAACGTCATATTGTATGATTACAGGACGAATAACGTTATATTGCATTACTAAATGACGTATAACGTTATATTGCATCATTATATGACGTATAACGTTATATACTATAACGTTATGAAGGAATATCGTTATACTGCATCACTGTATGACGTATAACGTTATATTGCATCACTATTGCACGTATAACGTTATATCGCATTACTGAATGACGTATAACGTTATATAGCTCCTCTTTATGACGTATAACGTTATGAACTATTACGTTATAACGTATAACGTTATATTGCATCACTATATGACGTATAACGTCATATTGCATGACTATAGGACGTATAACGTTATATTGCATCACTACATAACGTATAACGTTATATTGCATCACTATATGACGTATAACGATATATTGCATTACTAAATGAAGTATAACGTTATATTGCATCACTATATGCCGTATAACGTTATATACTATAACGTTATGAAGGAATATCGTTATACTGCATCACTATATGACGTATAACGTTATATTGCATGACTATATGACGTATAACGGTATATTGCATTACTATATGACGTATAACGTCATATTGTATGATTACAGGACGAATAACGTTATATTGCATTACTAAATGACGTATAACGTTATATTGCATCATTATATGACGTATAACGTTATATACTATAACGTTATGAAGGAATATCGTTATACTGCATCACTGTATGACGTATAACGTTATATTGCATCACTATTGCACGTATAACGTTATATCGCATTACTGAATGACGTATAACGTTATGAACTATTACGTTATAACGTATAACGTTATATTGCATCACTATATGACGTATAACGATATATTGCATTACTAAATGACGTATAACGTTATATTGCATCACTATATGACGTATAACGTTATATACTATAACGTTATGAAGGAATATCGTTATACTGCATCACTATATGACGTATAACGTTATATTGCATGACTAGCGGACGTATAACGTTATATTGCATCACTATATGACGTATAACGTCATATTGTATGATTACAGGACGAATAACGTTATATTGCATTACTAAATGACGTATAACGTTATATTGCATCATTATATGACGTATAACGTTATATACTATAACGTTATGAAGGAATATCGTTATACTGCATCACTGTATGACGTATAACGTTATATTGCATCACTATAGGACGTATTACGTTGTATACTATTACGTTAGAACGTATAAGGTTATATTGCATCACTATTGATCGTATAACGTTATATAATATTACGCTATAACGTATAACGTTGTATTGCATCAGTATAGGACGTAAACGTTATATCGCATTACTGAATGACGTATAACGTTATATAGCTTCTCTTTATGACGTATAACGTTATGAACTATTCCGTTATAACGTATAACGCTATATTGCATGACTATATGACGTATAACGTCATATTGCATGACTATAGGACGTATAACGCTATATTGCATCACTATATGACGTATAACGTTATATTGCATGACTATAGGACGTATAACGTTATATTGCATCACTACATGACATATAACGTTATATTGCATCACTATAGGACGTATTACGTTATATACTATTACGTTATAACGTATAACGTTATACTGCATCACTATATGACGTATAACGATATATTGCATTACTAAATGACGTATAACGTTATATAGCTTCTCTTTATGACGTGTAACGTTATGAACTATTACGTTATAACGTATAACGTTATATTGCATCACTATATGACGTATAACGTCATATTGCATGACTACAGGACGTATAAAGTTATATTGCATCACTATATGACGTATAACGTTATATTGCATCACTATATATCGTAGAACGTTATATTGTATTACTAAATGACGTATAACGCTATATAGCTTCTCTTTATGACGTGTAACGTTATGAACTATTACGTTATAACGTATAACGTTATATTGCATCACTATATGACGTATAACGTTAAATTGCATCACTATAGGACGTATTACGCTATATACTATCACGTTATAACGTATAACGTTATATTGCATTACTAAATGACGTATAACGTTATATTGCATCACTATTGATCGTATAACGTTATATAATATTACGCTATAACGTATAACGTTGTATTGCATCAGTATAGGACGTAAACGTTATATCGCATTACTGAATGACGTATAACGTTATATAGCTTCTCTTTATGACGTATAACGTTATGAACTATTCCGTTATAACGTATAACGCTATATTGCATGACTATATGACGTATAACGTCATATTGCATGACTGTAGGACGTATAACGCTATATTGCATCACTATATGACGTATAACGTTATATTGCATGACTATAGGACCTATAACGTTATATTGCATCACTACATGACGTATAACGTTATATTGCATCACTATAGGACGTATTACGTTATATACTATTACGTTATAACGTATAACGTTATACTGCATCACTATATGACGTATAACGATATATTGCATTACTAAATGACGTATAACGTTATATAGCTTCTCTTTATGACGTGTAACGTTATGAACTATTACGTTATAACGTATAACGTTATATTGCATCACTATATGACGTATAACGTCATATTGCATGACTACAGGACGTATAAAGTTATATTACATCACTATATGACGTATAACGTTATATTGCATCACTATATGTCGTAGAACGTTATATTGTATTACTAAATGACGTATAACGCTATATAGCTTCTCTTTATGACGTGTAACGTTATGAACTATTACGTTATAACGTATAACGTTATATTGCATCACTATATGACGTATAACGTTAAATTGCATCACTATAGCACGTATTACGCTATATACTATCACGTTATAACGTATAACGTTATATTGCATTACTAAATGACGTATAACGTTATATTGCACCACTATTGATCGTATAACGTTATATACTATTACGCTATAACGTATAACGTTGTATTGCATCACTATAGGACGTAAACGTTATATCGCATTACTGAATGACGTATAACGTTATATAGCTTCTCTTTATGACGTATAACGTTATGAGCTATTCCGTTATAACGTATAACGCAATATTGCATGACTATATGACGTATAACGTCATATTGCATGACTATAGGACGTGTAACGCAATATTGCATCACTATGTGACGTATAACGTTAAATTGCATCACTATAGGACGTATTACGTTATATACTATTACGTTATAACGTATAACGTTATACTGCATCACTATATGACGTATAACGATATATTGCATTACTAAATGACGTATAACGTTATATAGCTTCTCTTTATGACGTGTAACGTTATGAACTATTACGTTATAACGTATAACGTTATATTGCATCACTATATGACGTATAACGTCATATTGCATGACTACAGGACGTATAAAGTTATATTGCATCACTATATGACGTATAACGTTATATTGCATCACTATATATCGTAGAACGTTATATTGTATTACTAAATGACGTATAACGCTATATAGCTTCTCTTTATGACGTGTAACGTTATGAACTATTACGTTATAACGTATAACGTTATATTGCATCACTATATGACGTATAACGTTAAATTGCATCACTATAGGACGTATTACGCTATATACTATCACGTTATAACGTATAACGTTATATTGCATTACTAAATGACGTATAACGTTATATTGCATCACTATTGATCGTATAACGTTATATAATATTACGCTATAACGTATAACGTTGTATTGCATCAGTATAGGACGTAAACGTTATATCGCATTACTGAATGACGTATAACGTTATATAGCTTCTCTTTATGACGTATAACGTTATGAACTATTCCGTTATAACGTATAACGCTATATTGCATGACTATATGACGTATAACGTCATATTGCATGACTATAGGACGTATAACGCTATATTGCATCACTATATGACGTATAACGTTATATTGCATGACTATAGGACGTATAACGTTATATTGCATCACTACATGACGTATAACGTTATATTGCATCACTATAGGACGTATTACGTTATATACTATTACGTTATAACGTATAACGTTATACTGCATCACTATATGACGTATAACGATATATTGCATTACTAAATGACGTATAACGTTATATAGCTTCTCTTTATGACGTGTAACGTTATGAACTATTACGTTATAACGTATAACGTTATATTGCATCACTATATGACGTATAACGTCATATTGCATGACTACAGGACGTATAAAGTTATATTGCATCACTATATGACGTATAACGTTATATTGCATCACTATATGTCGTAGAACGTTATATTGTATTACTAAATGACGTATAACGCTATATAGCTTCTCTTTATGACGTGTAACGTTATGAGCTATTACGTTATAACGTATAACGTTATATTGCATCACTATATGACGTATAACGTTAAATTGCATCACTGTAGGACGTATTACGCTATATACTATCACGTTATAACGTATAACGTTATATTGCATTACTAAATGACGTATAACGTTATATTGCACCACTATTGATCGTATAACGTTATATACTATTACGCTATAACGTATAACGTTGTATTGCATCACTATAGGACGTAAACGTTATATCGCATTACTGAATGACGTATAACGTTATATAGCTTCTCTTTATGACGTATAACGTTATGAGCTATTCCGTTATAACGTATAACGCAATATTGCATGACTATATGACGTATAACGTCATATTGCATGACTATAGGACGTATAACGCAATATTGCATCACTATGTGACGTATAACGTTAAATTGCATCACTATAGGACGTATTACGTTATATACTATTACGTTATAACGTATAACGTTATACTGCATCACTATATGACGTATAACGATATATTGCATTACTAAATGACGTATGACGTTATATTGCACCACTATTGATCGTATAACGTTATATACTATTACGCTATAACGTATAACGTTGTATTGCATCACTATAGGACGTAAACGTTATATTGCATCACTATATG
Source organism: Bombus terrestris (assembly GCF_910591885.1). NCBI lineage: Eukaryota > Metazoa > Arthropoda > Insecta > Hymenoptera > Apidae > Bombus > Bombus terrestris. The sequence goes on from NW_025963548.1 coordinate 7,977,829, forward strand.
ACGTATAACGTCATATTGCATGACTATAGGACGTATAACGTTATATTGCATCACTACATAACGTATAACGTTATATTGCATCACTATATGACGTATAACGATATATTGCATTACTAAATGACGTATAACGTTATATTGCATCACTATATGCCGTATAACGTTATATACTATAACGTTATGAAGGAATATCGTTATACTGCATCACTATATGACGTATAACGTTATATTGCATGACTATAGGACGTATAACGCAATATTGCATCACTATGTGACGTATAACGTTAAATTGCATCACTATAGGACGTATTACGTTATATACTATTACGTTATAACGTATAACGTTATGTTGCACCACATATGGCGTATAACGTTATATACTATTACAGTATGAAGGAATAACGTTATATTGCATCACTGTATGACGTATAACGTTTTGTACTATTACGCAATAACGTATAACGTCATATTGCACGACTATAGGACGTATAAAGTTATGAAATATTGCGTCATAACGTGTAACGTTATATTGCACCACTATAGGATGTAAAACGTTATGATACATTACGTTATTACGTATAACGTTACATTGCATTACTGAATGACCTATAACGTTATATAGCTCCTCTTTATGACGTATAACGTTATGAACTATTACGTTATTACGTATAACGCTGTATTGCATCACTATAGGACGTATAAAGTTATGAACTATTACGTCATAACGTGTAACATAATATTGCATCACTATAGGACGCATTACGTTATGATCTCTTACGTCATAACAAGTAACGTTATACTGCATCACTATATGACGTATAACGTTATATTGCATAACTATATGGCGTATAACGTTATATAGCTTCGCTTTATGACGTATAATGTTATGAACTATTACGTTATAACGTATAACGTTATATTGCATCACTATATGACGTATAACGTCATATTGCATGACTATAGGACGTATAACGTTATATTGCATCACTATAGGACGTATAACGTTATATAGTTTTACCTTATGACGTATAACGTTGTATTGCATCACTATGGGACGTATAACGTTATATCGCATTACAGAATGACGTATAACGTTATATAGCTTCGCTTTATGACGTATAATGTTATGAACTATTACGTTATAACGTATAACGTTATATTGCATCACTATATGACGTATAACGTCATATTGCATGACTATAGGACGTATAACGTTATATTGCATCACTATAGGACGTATAACGTTATATAGTATTACCTTATAACGTATAACGTTGTATTGCATCACTATGGGACGTATAACGTATATCGCATTACAGAATGACGTATAACGTTATATAGCTTCGCTTTATGACGTATAATGTTATGAACTATTACGTTATAACGTACAACGTTATATAGCATCACTATATGACGTATAACGTCATATTGCATGACTATAGGACGTATAACGTTATATTGCATCACTATAGGACGTATAACGTTATATAGTATTACCTTATAACGTATAACGTTGTATTGCATCACTATTGGACGTATAACGTTATATCGCATTACAGAATGACGTATAACGTTATATAGCTTCGCTTTATGACGTATAATGTTATGAACTATTACGTTATAACGTATAACGTTATATTGCATCACTATATGACGTATAACGTCATATTGCATGACTATAGGACGTATAGCGTTATATTGCATCACTATATGACGTATAACGTTATATTGCATCACTATAGGGCGTATTACGTTATATACTATTAAGTTATAACTTATAACGTTGTATTGCATCGCTATAGGGCGTATAACGTTATATCGCATTACTGAATGAAGTATAACATTATATAGCTTCTGTTTATGACGTGTAACGTTATGAACTATTACGTTATAACGTATAACGTTATATTGCATCACTATATGACGTATAGTGTTAAATTGCATCACTATAGGACGTATTACGCTACATACTATCACGTTATAACGTATAACGTTATATTGCATTACTAAATGACGTATAACGTTATATTGCACCACTATTGATCGTATAACGTTATATACTATTACGCTATAACGTATAACGTTGTATTGCATCACTATAGGACGTAAACGTTATATCGCATTACTGAATGACGTATAACGTTGTATAGCTTCTCTTTATGACGTATAACATTATGAGCTATTCCGTTATAACGTATAACGCTATATTGCACGACTATATGACGTATAACGTCACATTGCATGACTATAGGACGTATAGCGCTATATTGCATCACTACATGACGTATAACGTTATATTGCATCACTATAGGACGTATTACGTTATATACTATTACGTTATAACGTATAACGTTATACTGCATCACAATAGCACGTATAACGTTATATCGCATTACTGAATGACGTATAACGTTATATAGCTTCTCTTTATGACGTATAACGTTATGAACTATTACGTTATAACGTATAACGTTATATTGCATCACTCTATGACGTATAACGTCATATTGCATGACTATAGGACGTATAACGTTATATTGCATCACTACATGACGTATAACGTTATATTGCATCACTATAGGACGTATTACGTTATATTGCATCACTATATGACGTATAACGTTGTATTGCATCACTATAGGACGTAAACGTTGTATCGCATTACTGAATGACGTATAACGTTATATAGCTTCTCTTTATGACGTGTAACGTTATGAACTATTACGTTATAACGGATAACGTTATATTGCATCACTATATGACGTATAACGTCATATTGCATGACTACAGGACGTATAACGTTATATTGCATCACTATAGGATGTAATACTTTATGATATATTACGTTATTACGTATAACGTTTTATTGCATGACTATATGACGTATAACGTCATATTGCATGACTATAGGACGTATAACGTTATATTGCTTCACTACATGCCGTATAACGCTATATTGCATCACTACAGGACGTATTACGTTATATACTATTACGTTATAACGTATAACGTTATACTGCATCACTATAGCACGTATAACGTTATATCGCATTACTGAATGACGTATAACGTTATATAGCTTCTCTTTATGACGTATAACGTTATGAACTATTACGTTATAACGTATAACGTTATATTGCATCACTATATGACGCATAACGTCATATTGCATGACTATAGGACGTATAACGTTATATTGCATCACTACATGACGTATAACGTTATATTGCATCACTATAGGACGTATTACGTTATATACTATTACGTTATAACGTATAACGTTATACTGCATCACTATGTGACATATAACGATATATTGCAATACTAAATGACGTATAACGTTATATAGCTTCTCTTTATGACGTGTAACGTTATGAACTATTACGTTATAACGTATAACGTTATATTGCATCACTATATGACGTATAACGTCATATTGCATGACTACAGGACGTATAAAGTTATATTTTATCACTATATGACGTATAACGTTATATTGCATCACTATATGTCGTAGAACGTTATATTGTATTACTAAATGACGTATAACGTTATATAGCTTCTCTTTATGACGTGTAACATTATGAACTATTACGTTATAACGTATAACGTTATATTGCATCACTATATGACGTATAACGTTAAATTGCATCACTATAGGACGTATTACGCTATATACTATCACGTTATAACGTATAACGTTATATTGCATTACTAAATGACGTATAACGTTATATTGCACCACTATTGATCGTATAACGTTATATACTATTACGCTATAACGTATAACGTTGTATTGCATCACTATAGGACGTGAACGTTATATCGCATTACTGAATGACGTATAACGTTATATAGCTTCTCTTTATGACGTATAACATTATGAGCTATTCCGTTATAACGTATAACGCTATATTGCACGACTATATGACGTATAACGTCACATTGCATGACTATAGGACGTATAACGCTATATTGCATCACTATATGACGTATAACGTTAAATTGCATCACTATAGGTCGTATTACTCTATATACTATCACGTTATAACGTATAACGTTATATTGCATCACTATATGACGTATAACGATATATTGCATTACTAAATGACGTATAAAGTTATATAGCTTCTCTTTATGACGTGTAACGTTATGAACTATTACGTTATAACGGATAACGTTACATTGCATCACTATATGACGTATAACGTCATATTGCATGACTACAGGACGTATAACGTTATATTGCATCACTATAGGATGTAATACGTTATGATATATTACGTTATTACGTATAACGTTTTATTGCATGACTATATGACGTATAACGTCATATTGCATGACTATAGGACGTATAACGTTATATTGCTTCACTACATGACGTATAACGCTATATTGCATCACTATAGGACGTATAACGTTATATCGCATTACTGAATGACGTATAACGTTATATAGCTTCTCTTTATGACGTATAACGTTATGAACTATTACGTTATAACGTATAACGTAATATTGCATCACTATATGTCGTAGAACGTTATATTGTATTACTAATGACGTATAACGGTATATAGCTTCTCTTTATGACGTGTAACGTTATGAACTATTACGTTATAACGTATAACGTTATATTGCATCACTATATGACGTAATAACGTTTAAATTGCATCACTATAGGACGTATTACGCTATATACTATCACGTTATAACGTATAACGTTATATTGCATTACTAAATGACGTATAACGTTATATTGCATTAATGGTGCTATTGATCGTATAACGTTATATACTATTACGCTATAACGTATAACGTTGTATTGCATCACTATAGGACGTAAACGTTATATCGCATTACTGAATGACGTATAACGTTATATAGCTTCTCTTTATGACGTATAACATTATGAGCTATTCCGTTATAACGTATAACGCTATATTGCACGACTATATGACGTATAGCGTCACATTGCATGACTATAGGACGTATAACGCTATATTGCATCACTACATGACGTATAACGTTATATTGCATCACCATAGGGCGTATTACGTTATATTGCATCACTATATGACGTATAACATTATATTGCATCACTATAGGACGTATAACGTTATATTGCATCACCATAGGACGTATTACGTTATATTGCATCACTATATGACGGTATAACGTTATATCGCATTACTGAATGACGTATAACGTTATATAGCTTCTCTTTATGACGTGTAACGTTATGAACTATTACGTTATAACGGATAACGTTAAATTGCATCACTATATGACGTATAACGTCATATTGCATGACTACAGGACGTATAACGTTATATTGCATCACTATAGGATGTAATTCGTTATGATATATTACGTTATTACGTATAACGTTTTATTGCATCACTATATGACGTAGAATGTTATACTGCATCACTATATGTCGTAGAACGTTATATTGTATTACTAAATGACGTATAACGGTATATAGCTTCTCTTTATGACGTGTAACGTTATGAACTATTACGTTATAACGTATAACGTTATATTGCATCACTATATGACGTATAACGTTAAATTGCATCACTATAGGACGTATTACGCTATATACTATCACGTTATAACGTACAACGTTATATTGCATTACTAAATGACGTATAACGTTATATTGCACCACTATTGATCGTATAACGTTATATACTATTACGCTATAACGTATAACGTTGTATTGCATCACTATAGGACGTAAACGTTATATCGCATTACTGAATGACGTATAACGTTATATAGCTTCTCTTTATGACGTATAACATTATGAGCTATTCCGTTATAACGTATAACGCTATATTGCACGACTATATGACGTATAGCGTCACATTGCATGACTATAGGACGTATAATGCTATATTGCATCACTACATGACGTATAACGTTATATTGCATCACCATAGGGCGTATTACGTTATATTGCATCACTATATGACGTATAACATTATATTGCATCACTATAGGACGTATAACGTTATATTGCATCACCATAGGACGTATTACGTTATATTGCATCACTATATGACGTATAACGTTATATTGCATTATCTGAATGACGTATAACGTTATATAGCTTCTCTTTATGACGTGTAACGTTATGAACTATTACGTTATAACGGATAACGTTAAATTGCATCACTATATGACGTATAACGTCATATTGCATGACTACAGGACGTATAACGTTATATTGCATCACTATAGGATGTAATTCGTTATGATATATTACGTTATTACGTATAACGTTTTATTGCATCACTATATGACGTAGAATGTTATACTGCATCACTATATGTCGTAGAACGTTATATTGTATTACTAAATGACGTATAACGGTATATAGCTTCTCTTTATGACGTGTAACGTTATGAACTATTACGTTATAACGTATAACGTTATATTGCATCACTATATGACGTATAACGTTAAATTGCATCACTATAGGACGTATTACGCTATATACTATCACGTTATAACGTACAACGTTATATTGCATTACTAAATGACGTATAACGTCATATTGCATGACTACAGGACGTATAACGTTATGTTGCATCACTATAGGATGTAATACGTTATGATATATTACGTTATTACGTATAACGTTTTATTGCACCACTATATGACGTAGAATGTTATACTGCATCACTATATGACGTATAACGTCATATTGCATGACTATAGGACGTATAACGTTATATTGCTTCACTACATGACGTATAACGCTATATTGCACCACTATAGGACGTATTACGTTATATACTATTACGTTATAACGTATAACGTTATACTGCATCACTATAGCACGTATAACGTTATATCGCATTACTGAATGACGTATAACGTTATATAGCTTCTCTTTATGACGTATAACGTTATGAACTATTACGTTATAACGTATAACGTAATATTGCATCACTATATGTCGTAGAACGTTATATTGTATTACTAAATGACGTATAACGGTATATAGCTTCTCTTTATGACGTGAAACGTTATGAACTATTACGTTATAACGTATAACGTTATATTGCATCACTATATGACGTATAACGTTAAATTGCATCACTATAGGACGTATTACGCTATATACTATCACGTTATAACGTATAACGTTATATTGCATCACTATATGACGTATAACGATATAATGCATTAATAATGACGTATAACGTTATATAGCTCCTCTTTATGACGTGTAACGTTATGAACTATTACGTTATAACGGATAACGTTATATTGCATCACTATATGACGTATAACGTCATATTGCATGACTATAGGACGTATAACATTATATTGCATCACCATAGGACGTATTACGTTATATACTATTACGGTATAACGTATAACGTCATACTGCATCACTATAGCACGTATAACGTTATATCGCATTACTGAATGACGTATAACGTTATATAGCTTCTCTTTATGACGTATAACGTTATGAACTATTACGTTATAACGCATAACGTTATATTGCATCACTATATGACGTATAACGTCATATTGCATGACTATAGGACGTATAACGATATATTGCATTACTAAATGACGTATAACGTTATATTGCATCACTATAGGATGTATTACGCTATATACTATCACGTTATAACGTATAACGTTATACTGCATCACTATATGACATATAACGATATATTGCATTACTAAATGACGTATAACGTTATATAGCTTCTCTTTATGACGTGTAACGTTATGAACTATTACGTTATAACGTATAACTTTATATTGCATCACTATATGACGTATAACGTCATATTGCATGACTACAGGACGTATAAAGTTATATTGCATCACTATATGACGTATAACGTTATATTGCATCACTATACGTCGTAGACCGTTATATTGTATTACTAAATGACGTATAACGTTATATAGCTTCTCTTTATGACGTGTAACGTTATGAACTATTACGTTATAACGTATAACGTTATATTGCATCGCTATATGACGTATAACGTTAAATTGCATCACTATAGGACCTATTACGCTATATACTATCACGTTATAACGTATAACGTTATATTGCATTACTAAATGACGTATAACGTTATATTGCACCACTATTGATCGTATAACGTTATATACTATTACGCTATAACGTATAACGTTGTAGTGCATCACTATAGGACGTAAACGTTATATCGCATTACTGAATGACGTATAACGTTATATAGCTTCTCTTTATGACGTATAACGTTATGAGCTATTCCGTTATAACGTATAACGCTATATTGCATGACTATATGACGTATAACGTCATATTGCATGACTATAGGACGTATAACGCTATATTGCATCACTATATGACGTATAACGTTAAATTGCATCACTATAGGATGTATTACGCTATATACTATCACGTTATAACGTATAACGTTATATTGCATCACTATATGACGTATAACGATATATTGCATTAATAATGACGTATAACGTTATATAGCTCCTCTTTATGACGTGTAACGTTATGAACTATTACGTTATAACGGATAACGTTATATTGCATCACTATATGACGTATAACGTCATATTGCATGACTATAGGACGTATAACGTTATATTGCATCACTACATAACGTATAATGTTATATTGCATCACTATATGACGTATAACGATATATTGCATTACTAAATGACCTATAACGTTATATTGCATTACTAAATGACGTATAACGTTATATTGCATCATTATATGACGTATAACGTTATATACTATAACGTTATGAAGGAATATCGTTATACTGCATCACTATATGACGTATAACGTTATATTGCATCACTATATGACGTATAACGATATATTGCATTTCTAAATGACGTATAACGTTATATAGCTCCTCTTTATGACGTGTAACGTTATGAACTATTACGTTATAACGGATAACGTTATATTGCATCACTATATGACGTATAACGTCATATTGCATGACTATAGGACGTATAACGTTATATTGCATCACTACATAACGTATAATGTTATATTGCATCACTATATGACGTATAACGATATATTGCATTACTAAATGACGTATAACGTTATATTGCATCACTATATGACGTATAACGTCATATTGTATGACTACAGGACGAATAACGTTATATTGCATTACTAAATGGCGTATAACGTTATATTGCATCATTATATGACGTATAACGTTATATTGCATCACTATATGTCGTAGAACGTTATATTGTATTACCAAATGACGTATAACGTTATATAGCTTCTCTTTATGACGTGTAATGTTATAAACTATTACGTTATAACGTATAACTTTATATTGCATCACTATATGACGTATAACGTTATACTGCATCACTATATGACGTATAATGTTATATTGCATTACTAAATGACGTATAACGTTATATTGCACCACTATTGATCGTATAACGTTATATACTATTACGCTATAACGTATAACGTTGTATTGCTTCACTATAGGACGTAAACGTTATATCGCATTACTGAATGACGTATAACGTTATATAGCTTCTCTCTATGAGCTATAACATTATGAGCTATTCCGTTATAACGTATAACGCTATATTGCACGACTATATGACGTATAACGTCACATTGCATGACTATAGGACGTATGACGCTATATTGCTTCACTATATGACGTATAACGTTAAATTGCATCACTGTAGGACGTATTACGCTATATACTATCACACTATAACGTATAACGTTATATTGCATCACTATATGACGTATAACGGTATATTGCATTACTAAATGACGTATAACGTTATATAGCTTCTCTTTATGACGTGTAACGTTATGAGCTATTACGTTATAACGGATAACGTTATATTGCATCACTATATGACGTATAACGTCATATTGCATGACTACAGGACGTATAACGTTATATTGCACCACTATTGATCGTATAACGTTATATACTATTACGCTATAACGTATAACGTTGTAGTGCATCACTATAGGACGTAAAGGTTATATCGCATTACTGAATGACGTATAACGTTATATAGCTTCTCTTTATGACGTATAACGTTATGAGCTATTCCGTTATAACGTATAACGCTATATTGCATGACTATAT